>NC_061094.1:44189091-44191209 GCF_015104395.2 Macrobrachium nipponense
AGCTCGCCCTTGGGACCACGTGACGCCCTGAGAGGGATAGTCGTCTGTCACGAAGTACCTGTCCCAGAAAGTCTGGTGGTCCGGTGTCTCTGGTCTCGGACGTCCGCCGAAGGAGAAGGAGTGGTATTTGCTGCAGTTTTTAGTCACGGGGTCGTAGCCGAAGGCGATGCAGCCTCCGCAGTACTTGACGCACCTGAAACAAAAGAGAGAAAGAGCCACGAATGATTATCCGCAGTCTCAACTTTTTATACAGATCGAGTCTGTAATGTTATTCCGAGTTAGCACATTCTCTCTCTCTCTCTCTCTCTCTCTCTCTCTCGCTCTCTCTTTATTTATTTATTTATAAAGTTTTTTGTACATTTTTATTTATTCTTATACTCTCTCTCTCTCTCCTCTCTCTCTCTCGCTCTCTCTCTCTCTCATCTCTCTCTTTATTATTTATTTATAAAGTTTTTTGTACATTTATTCATTATTCTCTCTCTCTCTCTCTCCCTTCTTCCTCTCTCCCTTCTCTCTCTCTCTTCTCTCTTTTATTTATTTATTTATAAAGTTTTTTGTACATTTATCTTCTCTCTCTCTCTCTCTCTCTCTCTCTCTCTCTCTTTATTTATTTATTTATAAAGTTTTTTGTACATTTATTCATTATTCTCTCTCTCTCTCTCTCTCTCTCTCTCTCTCTCTCTCTCTGTCTCTCTCTCTCTTTATTTATTTATTTATAAAAAGTTTTTTTGTACATTTATTCATTATCTCTCTCTCTCTCTCTCTATCTCTCTCTTCTTCTCTCTCTCTCTCTCTCTCTCTCTCTCTTTAATTTATTTATTTATAAAGTTTTTTGTACATTTTTTCATTACTCTCTTCTCTCCTCTCTCTTCTCATCTCTCTCTCTCTCGTCTCTCTCTCTCTATCTCTCTTTATTTATTTTTTATAAAGTTTTTTGTACATTTATTCATTACTCTCTCTCTCTCTCTCTCATCTCTCTCTCTCTCGCTTCTCTCTCTCTCTCCTCTATTTATTTATTTATTTAAATAAAGTTTTTTGTACATTTATTCATTACTCTCTCTATCTTTTCTCTCTCTCTCTCTCTTTATTTATTTATGTATTTACAAATTTATCTCTCTCTCTCTCTCTCTCTCTCTCTCTCTCTCTCTCTCTCTCAATTTGTTTTACTGTCTGGTTCAAAAGTTAACGAAAGCTACTCCTTTCCTTACAATATATTTGTTTTCATTGGTTTTTCAAAATGAAAACTTGTAATGTTACAGTAATACTGCGAAGCCAGGGATTTCAGGAAGTCCCCGAGATTTTCAGGGAATTCCTGATATTACCAATTCACTTAGGGTCATTTGATCCCCCAGGGGTTAGTACTAAACACCTACACTTTCGCCGTGTTTAGTACTAGTCTTCGGGGATCGAATGTATCTATGTGCATTTGGTCACATTTGGTCACCCGAGGGGCTAGTACTAAAAAAACCAAAAACGCATTGACCGTCCCCCTCCCCACCCCCCCCCCCGGGCTAGTACTAACATGGCGAAAACACATTAACCCTAGTACTAAGCACGGCGAAAAAAATTATTCAACAGCAATGTTTCACCATGTTTAGAACCAGCCCCTCGAGGATCAAATGCCCCTAAGTGAATTGGTGATTTTAAGAATTCCCTGAAAATTCCTTGGATTTCGTGAAATTCCGGGCTTCACAGTACATATACACACACACACACACATATATATACATATATATATATATATATATATATATATATATATATATATATATATATATATATATGTATATATATGTATATATGTGTATATATATATATATATATATATATATATATATATATATATATATATATATATATATATACACACACATACATAGATTACATTGCGCTAAAGTATAAGACAGTCTTTGTATGGGTCAATACACGTGTTATGCTAATATTCATTTTTTTCTCGTTTCTTTTTTATTTAAGTTCTCAAGATTCCAAAGGAAATCAGGGAATGGAATGGGTAAAAACAGTCGCAATTTGTCCCAAAAACGAAGCAAAACCGAAAGTGGGGCTATCTATCTCTTAGAGGCAAAAGTTCATGGAGATCAAATGAACACTGCAGCTTAC
>NC_061094.1:44191709-44209224 GCF_015104395.2 Macrobrachium nipponense
AATTTCCACTATTGAGCCAAAGCCCAACCAAGAATTCCCACTATTGAAGCCTTAAGGTCCCAACCCCAGAATTTCCATTCTACTGAGCCATAAGACCAACAGAAATCCACTATTGAGCCATAAGGTCCCCAGAATTCCACTACTGAGCCATAAGACCAACAGAAATCCACTATTGAGCCATAAGGTCCCCAGAATCCCACTACTGAGCCATAAGCCCAACAGAAATTCACTATTGAGCAATAAGCTTCCCAGAATTCCACAACTGAGCTACAAGACCCAAGAACTTCATACCTGAGCTATAAGCACTCCAGAATTCTGTGCTTGGATGGATGTTCCCCCAGAATTCTACAACCAAGCTGTAAATTCCCCATAAGTAAGTGAGCCATAAGCTCCCAGAACTTCCCACTTGAGTTGCAAGCTTCCAAAATTCCAGTTACCTATGCAGTTAGCTCCCTAAAAACCAACAACTGAGATATAAGCTCCCTTTATAATCTAACAATAAGCTAGAAGCTCTCTGGAACTCCAATATTAAACCATAAGCTCACTAACATCCACCCACTGTGCCATAAATTTATAAAACAACACATTTGAGCCGCAATCTCGCAAGACACGGCTATTAAACCCAAAAGTCTTAAGGGTCACCATTCAAGTAGTAAATCTCATTGCTCTAATAAACCTGTAAAGTTCAAATAAAGTTCTGGGCCTGTTGTATGCACCTGAAATATGTGGCCATAATATTGTAAATGGTAAGTAGATTTTATAGATTGAATCATCACAGGTAATATTTGAGCTTCATCATTCTCACAAAGTTTGATCTGCTAAAAGTTCCTTAGGCAAACCTTAAGCTGTTTAAACTGGTAAAAGTAAGTCATCAGCTGTCTGAAGAGTCACTGGGAAGGCATAGCAGCTTATCACAAATATGAAACAAGTGTTTTTTGCTACTTAAACTGACCCATATGCACTTCATGCTACCTTCCGTCATAAACAAGTTGTAGTTCAATAGATCTGTTATTGGGGGCCGTATACTACTTAAACAATTACAGAAGTGAAATCTTGCTAAATTATCACACTTAAGCATCCACAATGAGACTTTAACCTATTGACCATCATTTGGGTACTGAAATGTAACAAAGTGCTCTAGATACCCATCCAATGTTATCTATGGCAAAAGTTAGCCCAAAGAAATTTATCTGTACTCTTCCTTAAAAGTACTGGCTTGAAACACTACATATATCAGAATAAAGTATTTATGAATCCTAAATTTCTTATAATGATTAAACATTCTCCAAACATAACTGAGGTACAGTCTGCCATTGGCTTTCATGAGTGCCCTATACATTGCTAGTTCTGATGCTACTGTGTCTGACGCTTCTGACTCTCTTTGTCCTCCTTCTTCCAGTGATTCTACAGGTCTTATTCATCATATTGTGGTTCCATGGGCCAGGTTAAATTGATAGTATGGCCTGGTTAGGTTATGGCTGGGGCGGACTAGCATATGCACGTCAGGGTGTCTAACTGAAAGCTAGGTCTTTCTGTAATGACTTGAAAAAGGTTCAAGTACAAATTCTTTATATGTTGTTTCCCATTTTACTAAAATATTTACGTGTTGGAGTTCAAATTAAGAAACACACTAATGCATGGCCTATACTTATACCACACAATAATGAGAACTACTGTTGAACATGCTCAAAATTCAGGACATTAAAAATTCTATACTTCTAAAATTAACAAACAAGACCTTTCTTGCCATCTGTGTTCCCTGCGGTATTAATTCTGCAGCAGCCAAAGACTAATGTCATTTATTACCCATAATGAGTGTATGATACACATGAAGTGGCCATTGCCTGTAAGAATCATACCTACCTCAGCTAAGTGAAACTGGAGACTAAAATTGCCTAGGTTACTTCAGCTGTTGTATTGAATGCTAGGCTACATAACTTGCATAAAAAAACCTACCTAACCTCCATAAAATCAATCTTGGGTTTAATACAGAAAACTGCACAAGGTGCCTAGACTTAATATACAGATGAAGATGAGATGGCACTGCATTTATGAGGGCCTGGAAAGATGGGGGTTGTGCCAGGAAATGCAACAAAAAGGGGAGAGTGACTGCATATGATTGGGGGAATCATACCACATACCTATCGAAGGAACCTTTCCTGAACTTTTGAGTTTCTTCTGCCACTGGGCTCAGGACCACTTGTACATTGGCTACCTTAACAATCACTCTATACGTTTTCGATGTATCCTGAGTGACTCCTTTAGGTTGGTAGTTACTTTGCCTGTCACAAAATTAATCTAGAAACTTCCGACCTTTCCCATTAAAGTTGATTGGGTAAATCTAGGCAATAACTTCACGTCGGGCATTTCTTTGGAAATTACAGTCTCTATAGTACCTATCTGGGTTGCTTATCATGAATTTACCGTTATGTTTTTGGGATCGACTGTAATTAACCCCCAGGGACCAGTACTAAACACGGCGAAGCATATTGGACGCCCCAATCCCTAGTGGTTGTCGTATTCGCAAGAACGTTCCTTGCAGTCCATGTGAAGTTATTGCCTAGAATTACCGTTGATTGGTCTGTGGTATAGTCATTTACTAATAATAATGACGGTTAAGGTTCTGGACAATTACTTCATTTAGACCCCAGCACGTATCAGAACACTTTAGTTTTAATTTCTTAGGTATGAGATGCAGGCGAGTTAGGCACACTGATACGATTAGCCTATTTACAGCTTAAAACATATAGCTTCCAGCCACAAATGTAAGCCTACCAGAATGAAAAAAACTTTATCTCTGTTCATCAGTTTAACTCAATTTTGACCATACTGCATTACAAACATACAAACAAAATAATTTTACAACGAAAATTCGGGAAAAATTTGCCCCTCAAAATATTTAGGGGATACTATATGGAAGCAAAGTCCTGTTACTCCTGTACCGCGTCTAGGTGACAAATTCCTTCCGCACTCTCCATGAGGTACCTCATGACATCCACCTATTGGCCAATGGCCACGGAGAGTGGGTATGCTGACGTCACTTTGAAACTACCACAGAAGTGCTCAAGAACTGGTTCATCCACACACATGCTGTAAAAGAAGAGAAGAAAATTCTTAGGAATATTTCTAAGACCATCTGAAATAATCTCTGAAAATGAAATCCACACTCTTTGTTGCACTAATGACGAACGTGACCTCATGTTTTCCTCTGGAAATAATAGGATTAGCAATAAAGACAGCCGTAACAGAAATAAATTTTCAGCTTCACTTCACCTGCTATTACGTAAAAGTAGTTAATGAAAAAGGACGATAAGAAGGGAAGAAGCCGAGATAAGTTTCATATATCAAACTTGAGGAAGACATTGAAATAAAAACGAATACGTATACCCAACAATTTACTATTGGTAATGGCAGATCATATAATAATAATAATAATAATAATAATAATAATAATAATAATAATGGTAGTAGTAGTTTAGTATACGACACCAATGAAGCATCATGATATAAAACCAACCTTTCAACTTTCCAACAGAAAATCATTAAATAGTTCACTGAACATCTGAAAAGGAGCAGTGTAATTTGAGCCTGGAACTATTTTTTTGTTGTTGTATGATTTATGACAACTCAATGGGGAATGTACTAAATGAAGTAAATCATGTACTCAGCAAGTGAAACGTTTAGGCGCACAATTAGAATTTTCATCTGAATGACGTATCAAATACTACACTAAAAAATCGATGGGATGTATCATTCAAAGAAAACGGTGTCCGTTCTGCTTTCTATTGGTGAATGGTGACGTCACTAACTTGACAGATGATTGGTGGTTGTCGATGTTTACTGAGTAAAATAGCTGCCACCTAACTTTTTTTCAATACTTTTTTAACAGCATTTGCTAGAAACATTTTCTGGCTATCTTTATCTGATTTTGAATTGCTTTTCGTATTGAGTAGAATGGCATAAGATTATATAAACTACCAGGCCTTCTTCAGCAGTTGATCGCCGAAAAGTTACCATGGAGTTATTTAAGAACGGAATTTAGCTACGCTGTACTCGTAAGTATAGCCAATGTACGATTGTATATTCCTTCAAAAGACACTTTCGTTTTGCTTTATTAGACATCGTTATCTGGCATAATGTTTATCTTATAAGTTTTGAATAGTATTTCCAACATTTTAAGGAAATATTAAAATTATATAAAGGGAATTAAGCAAAATTGTATATAGGTTTTAAATACAAACTCTCTTATTCTAAGATAATTGAAAGCCTTTGTTGTCATCTAACCATCGGTTTCCATGGCAACTGTGACGTCACGTTCATTCATAAAAAGATCGACCAGTTGTGATGGATTCGTGATGACGACATCGGTCTAAGGCGTGAATGTTGGTTTTCACTGGTGTTCAGTAAAGTACAATTGACTATTGTCACTCAATGCGAAGATTTTACTATGAGTTAAACAAATGTGTCATATTATCAAATTAGCTCCGTCCAGTTGTGTTATTACAAATCATTAAGTCTGATACATGAAAGTATTTGAATTAGGCAGACGATCCTCTCCTGCAGTATAGCCAGATCCCAAAGACTCAGTATGAAAATGAAAATGCCTCAAGTTTCGTAAAATACCCCTCCTCGTCTGTTATTATCTTTTTAATTTGATTTCCATTTGTATATTTAACTACAAATGGGTAAGCTAGAATTTACAATTAGCGTTATCAAAAATGAATACAGCCCGACTGACTTTCATAGTCATATTGTCATTCCAGGATCATCGGAAAAGGTGGCACTGTTTCCATGACAACAGTAGCACAGGCAGGTAAATCCATCTAGAGTTGCTTTTTCAAAATGAATTAGACTTGATATTCGATTTTTTTTTACCGTATTAGCAGTAAGTCTACCACATTACTTGTGAAATGATCCTAAATCCTCATCCTCCAATTGTATGATTACGTATGTGCTGTTCATATAAGATATTTCAATGAGACATGCTACTTCTTGCTGTCCCAGTAGGGGTTAAGTGACGTTAGTGCACCTCATGTTTTAATTAAGTTTCTTTGCAGCATGCCTTCGGCCCCTAGCTGTAGCCTTTTTCGTTTCTTTTACTGTGCCTCCTTTCTTATTGTTTCTTCCATCTTACTTTCCACCCTCTCCCAAAAATTGATTCATAGAGCAACGACAAAGTTTTCCTCCTATCAGCTAAACCTCCCAAACCTTTTGCTGTCAAATTCCGTTTTGGTGCTGAATGACCTCGTAGGTCCCAGCGCTTGGCCTTTGGGCTGAATTCGTAATTCAGTTAAATTCAATTCAATACTTCTTGAATGACTCCTTATGACTCAAAGCCAACCTCCTCTGCTCCCAAATGACCAAATAAGCTCTGTGATCTGCAATTATGGCATGATTGCCATAGAATAATATTATTAGGGTTCCGGATCTAATTATGTCATTCAGACATCAGATCCTAATAACACAATTTTAAAGGCTAGTGGGGCACATTAGCATGGATAACTAACATTCATTACTCGATATTCACGACTTTTCAATCAAATTGGTAACCCTGCAAAAAAAAAAAAAAAAAAAAAAAAAAAAACTCTTTCCATTCATAGATTTTATTCGAGTTATACTTCTACCTACCAAACAATAAAAGCTTCTCCTTGAAGAAATATTCGTGGAAAACACCCAAGAAGTAGACAGAAAATATTTTGAGCGCCCTTTATAATCTTTGCCTATTCATGCACCGCTTCCGAGAGACAAATGGCTCACATTTTCCCGCCTAAATTGTCTCGTAAACACTCGGCTAATGCCCATAGAAAGCGTGGAGAGTGTAGACTATGTTTATGTCACTTTGAAACTTCTGAAAGGAGAGCGTAAGGGCGAGAATTGAAACACCTACTACTTTTAAAAAATCGATACGACATGCCACATACTTGATAAGAAACACGACGAGCGTTACCTTTGTATTACCTGGTGACAATAATAGCAATGGATTTGCTTGCTGTGATATAGTAATATTTTTGGCCATAACCGTAACACATTTCTCAACATCGTATTCTTTGTCATTACATAAAAGTATCTAAGCGTAGTTCTTACTAAAGTAAGAGTCAAGGTTGCATTTAAAGAGAGGTACGGTACTGCTGCAGCAGAAAAATACGATCAGTAGGTAGACATAAATGATGGTGCCTCTTGGCGAATGGTTCTAAAGGAAGGAAAATAATGATTCCGGGAAGTAAAGAATAAAGCGTTTGGAAGTAAAAATGGAAATGACTTTTTTTTAGCACTGGACAATAATTGTCCAGTGATCATACGTTAGTAAAGAGAAATACATCAGTAGCGTTTAAACAGCATTTGTATATGTCTGTGGAAAAGATACAAAGGGATCGTTTCAAACTTCAGCTTATCATTTTCAGAGTTTATACTCCTTAAGCTTCATTGCGTTTTCTGAAGACTTCGAAGGAAAAACCAATGTCATTAGGATAAAAAAAAACAGAAGAAGACTTTGTTAACAACAAACATATGGTTCCCCATCTCTCTGTCTCTCTCTCTCTCTCTATCTTTCTCTGTACTAATCCATCTGTCAATATCCCCTTGTTTTGAAAGTATGATGCTACCATGAGTTTTATTTTTATTCAGTGAATTAATCCATATTATTGGCGGTTCCCACCAGTATTTATACTAATTTAGAAACTTATCGAGTCTGTGAACTAATCCTAAACAAAGCTCCTTATATATATTTCTTTTTATATACGACCCAAGAACAGCTCATTAATATATGTGACGATTTTTAATTGCACCTTTGGACCTCTTCCCTTTAGGAATCCTTCTGGTGCCTCTTTTACAAAGGCCTCCTTGGCATAATTGGAGCCCTTCGAGTTCGTGTAACTTCTTCCAAAAGGCTCTCCTTCTTTTACTCCCGAGTTGCTAATATCTTCCCATTAGCATCCAATTCTTTGCTGCAAAACTTTGTTGCAAATTGTTATGGATCTTCGAGTATCTTTAGATGTTAATTTTAGCTGGATGCCTTATACGTATTACCTCTCAATTTTATTGCTTTTGCATTTATCTTGTGAACCCTATTCATATGAGATGGGTTGAGTTGAATATAGAATTTAGGCCAAAGGTCAGGCACTGGGACCTATGAGGTCATTCAGCGCTGAAATGGAAATTAACAGTAAGAGGTTTGTAAGGTGAAACAGTAAGAAAACCTCGCAGTTGCACTATGAATCGAACGTTAGGAGAGAGTGGAAAGTAAGATGAAGAGAGAGAACATGAAAGGAGGTACAGTAAAAGGAACGAAAGTGGTTGCAGCTAGGGGACGAAGGCACGCTGCAAAGAACCTTACGTAATGCCTACAGTGCAACGCCATGAGGTCCACTGACGGCAAACCTAATAGTCATTGACTTGAAATTCAAGCTTTCAAAGAATATGGTGTTGATTTGAAAGAAATGACGGAAGACATTAGGAAATATAGAAAGAAGAGATACGTTGCTAGAAAAGAAGATTGGATAAATCTATGAATGAGTGACTAAATAGGTAAAAATTGGGATGAATTATCAATTGAGGTTCCAATTTCGTTTCCTGTGCAAAAGTCAATTTCAATTTTAATCGCAGCACAAAAACTGGGTTTTTACTCTTTAGTTTAATGAATACTTTGCAGAAAAAATGCTTTGAAAAACGAGCAACGTGTAAAGAGAGTTGTTGGTTTTAATATACTTTGCAGAAAAATGCTTTGAAAAGTGTAAAAAGAGTTGTTGGTTTTAATTTGAGAGAGAGAGAGAGAGAGAGAGAGAGAGATTATCAATTACGAGATACCCTCTCTGTCAACATAGCATAGACTGTTATAAATAACGGAAATGCAGTTTTGACGAAACACCTGCATCTCATGTACAATGCGAACGGTATACATATGTGTATGTGTGTGTGTGTGTGAGCACGTACAGACAAGTTCTAGTGAGTCAAATAAGCAACCTATTCCTATTACCTCTGAAGCAGCCATAACTCAAAAGAATGCGTCCACCACGATGAAGAAACTGACCTCGTGTATATGTGGCAATCCTTTATGTTAATCATATAAGCATTATATTAAATCAATAAACAACAAACTGCAAGAGACGATCACCTTGTAACATTCTCTATTCATCTCTGCTTTCGTACAGATGTATTTTGTCCATATTCGCATGGTTAAAATAAAGACAGCTTGCTTCTATTTTTTCAGTGTGTTCCCCTTAGGGGATTAGTGGTTGGCATAAGTGCACTTCACGTGGTGAACTGTGGGCATTATGTAAGGGTATCTGCAAGGTGTCCCTTAGGTCCCTAGATGCAGCCACTTTTTACCTTTTACTTGACCTCCTTCCACGCCACCTTTCTTCATTCTTGCTGTCCAACCTCTCCAATTTTGTGGATTTTTTTATTTTGCTGTCCAACCGCTTCAACTCCCAGTTTTCAGTGTCTTAAGAAGCGTTGAGTGGCCGAAAGTGCCCATGCAGATGCTCGGCTTAGCAGCCTGAATTTCATGAAATCAAATTAAATCAAACATTTATCCTGTTTTTATTCAGTCAGTAGATATTTCGATCATTCGCATTCAGGCTATAGTAGATTACATCAACTGTGCATCTGATGTC
Source organism: Macrobrachium nipponense (assembly GCF_015104395.2). NCBI lineage: Eukaryota > Metazoa > Arthropoda > Malacostraca > Decapoda > Palaemonidae > Macrobrachium > Macrobrachium nipponense. Next base: position 44,200,322 of record NC_061094.1, read on the forward strand.
TAGACCAGTCCCTGACGACGCTCCTGATTGGGTGTTGATAAGCCAGTCTCAGGGCTAGAAACTCTCAGTCCTCAGGAGAGGTGGAATATACTTCTTTCCTATGTGAACTCTCGAGAGAGACTGAGAGTTTCCAGCCCTGTGACTGGCTTATCAACAGCTAATCAGGAGCTTCGTAAGAGACTGGCCTAGACATTAGATGCACGGTTGATGTGAATCTACTATAGTAATGCGTTTTCAAGGTCCGTGATTCCATTTCGGGTTATCGATGCTAATTTCAAGGTCACAGCTCACCTTTTTATTCATTTATTTATTTTTCAAGATCACTGATGTGCTTCAATAGGTTCTCAGTATCTCGAAGGCTTAGTTTTTAAATTTTTTTATTGATACACGCGGTGAAGTTTCGACTAAGACGTCGTCCTTTTTTTCTCGGTAGACTACGCACTCTAACATCTAGAACATAAATAATATTTTTAATGAATTTGAATGTCGCTCTAATTTGGTACTTGAGAGTAACGAGACGAACGCGTATGAATATTCATGTATGCATATTTGGACTTCTGTAAGCCTCGTAATAAGTGGAATACTTATGTTCATACGAAGTCTTTATTTTTAAAGTTCTTGTACTGTCATGCTTTTGACACAAGGGTCACAATGTGCTTACATGATTATCTTATGTATCTGTATAAATACATATACATTCATAAATATATATACAAATTTACTTATATGTATGTATGTTATGTATATATCTAAATAGACTGAAAGCTGGAAATGGTGGAGATTGGTGAAAGATAAAGAACAGGAAAGTATGATTGTTAAGGATTCCAATAAGGCCCTTTGCTTCAAGAGGAGTTAAAAGGCCATGATTACACACACACACACACACACACACACACACATATATATATATATATATATATATATATATATATATATATATATATATATTCTATTGTTTTAGCTGAAAATGAACATGATGATACGATGAAATAAAGAGACCAACCAAAATGTGCAGAGTAAAACAATCAAATCAATTAAAATGAACAATATATATATGTTTATAGAAAATAGGAAAAAAGGTAGTGGAAATACACAAGCGAAGAAATACACTACTCTGCAAATATACCCACCAGTTGCCTGCAAAAAAAAAAATGTTTTTGTAAATAAGAGAAAGGAACAATGCACATGAAACTTTTGAACATCACTCGGGACCGAGATTAATAAACTCAGTCGTAGGCGAGGCAGTTATTTATTTTTTTTTTTTTTTTACGAAAAAAAAAGTTTTTTTTATAACAGTTGTAACATCTATTGGTCCTTTGTATCAGACATCCCGGGAACCGAATAAAAAACGTCGTATGCCGAGTCTTCGCGCGTCCAGGAGAGGGAAGTCCAGGAAATTTGTCGACAAATAAAGCAACAGCGCAAAGGAAAGACGTTGGATGGGAAATTTTATTTCGTTGGTTAGTTGTCAAAAGTCACGATGCGAAATGCTGCATTTTTTCATGAACGAAAGGCTGCAAAAATGGGCGCCTCAGAACTTATATCGATGCTTAAATTATATATCCTTTAGAAAGTAAATCAAACTGTTAATTTTTATAAAACAAGTAGAAAATGAGCGGAAGTTTCTTCCGCGCAATCGAGTCTTCTGTACAGCAGTTACAGCGTTTAATCAAGACCAACGAAAATAGATCTAGCTGTCGATGGTCTCGGTATAATGCTGTATGAGCCGCGTCCCATGAAACTTTAACCACCGCCTTGTGGTGGCCTGTCTTATATCGTTGCCAGACGCACGATTATGGCTAACTTTAACCTTTCATGAAATAAATACCACTGAGGCTAGAGGGCTGCAATTTGGTATGTTTGATGATTGGAGGTGGATGATCAACATACCAATTTGTAGCCCTCTAGCCTCAGTGGTTTTTAAGATCTGAGGGATGACAGAAAAAGTGTGTTAAAAACAAGGCGTGACCTGACATTCAGCTTAGTCGGGGCGCATGCTAAAATCTCCGGTCAAATAGCGCATTGTTTCACCAACGAAAACAAAGTAGATACGTTATATTTCATATGAAATAATTGCTCTGTACTTTTTAACATCCATATTATTTATGTTTTACATTTTCATTCTAACAAATAAATCATAAATATCCCATCCTCAAATTCCTGTATCATCAACTCAACGTGAAACACCTTTTTAAGACCTTTTAATAGCTTTTCCATAGACCTTTCCTAACCCCCCAACAAGAACGACAACAACAAAAACAACAGTAATAATAAAGTAGTTTGTAGGCTTACTCCCCGAGCAAGCTAAAAAGGGTCTTATTAGACTCCATGCCTGACAGAGGTAGATTAATAGTGCCCGAAACTATGCCATGAAAAATAAGGAAAGCACACAGGACATGAATCCATTACGCACCAGCATCGACAATGCAGCGTCTATTCAATGCGTTGCCAGCTCATCTGAGGAATATATCAGGAGTGAGCGTAGAAGTGTTTCAGAATAAGCTCGACAAATATCTGAGCTGCATCCCAGACCATCCAAGACTGGAAGATGCAAAATATACCGGAAGAAGATGCATTAGCAATTCTCTGGTAGTCATTAGAGGTGCAACACACTGAGAGACCTGGGGGAACCCGAACGAGCTGTAAGGTCTGTAAGGTAAGGAGGCAAACCATTAACATCTTAATGCAAGCGCTGGTCTTGACGCCGATGTGAGGTAGAAATTTGTTCTTGTTGCACCGGTTAAGTTAAGTATATCTTGTTTAACCAGACCACTGAGCTGATTGACAGCTCTCCTAGGGCTGGCCCGAAGAATGAGATATTTTCACGTGGCTAGGAATCAATTAGTTACTTAGTAACGGGACCTACAGCTTATTGTGGGATCCGAACCACATCATATCGAGAAATTAATTTCTAATCACCAGAAACAAATTTCTCTGACTCCACGTTGGCAGAGCGGGGGATCGAACTCGGGACAATCGAATCGGTAGGCGAGCACGTAAACGAGGGTTGCACCGGTAATGGCGTTCTGATTTCCGTAATAGAAATAAAAAGATGTTTTTTATATAAATTTTTAATATACTTGATAAATAGAATTTCACGGGAATTACGATAAAGGTTGTCTAATAATGAAAGGATAATTTTTCCGTATTCCGGAATCAGAAATAACATTGAAGGTTCTCGTGAAGTCTTTTGGGGAGGTCACGCGATTTCATTAGACCTATGCAACATTTGGCAGGAAGATCCTACGATTTTGTCACTTCTGAAGGAAACTAATTCAAAGTACTGATCGCCACGATTTAGTTACATTGCTCTATTGCCACACAAGAACAAACATTGTTATAAACAAGTAATTCTATAGTAGATTCACATCAACCGTGCATTTGACGTTTAAGCCAGTCCCTTACGACGCTCCTGATTGGCTGTTGATAAGCCAATCACAGGGCCAAAATCTCTCAGTCTCTCGAGAGAGTTCACATTGGCAGGATGTATGTTCCACCTCTCCTGAAAGACGTATCCCCCTGGAGAGGTAGAACATACATCCTGTCCATGTGAACTCTCTCGAGAGAGACTGAGAGTTTCCAGCCCTGTGATTGGCTTTTCAACAGCCAATCAGGAGCGTCGTAAGGGACTGGCCTAGTCACCGGATGCAAAGTTGATGTGAATCTACTTATATATATATATATATATATATATATATATATATATATATATATATATATATATATATATATATATATATATATATATATATAGTAGCTATCGAGACTGGAACTTGGAACTGATCTGATCAAGCAAGAGTTAAGTTGGTTAATCATAATATTTGCACAAAAGTTCCAAGATCCACCGTCATCGACGAAAACTGTAACAGAAAACGCCAACCCATTCGCTTCGGCATAAATCTACAAGAAACATCAACTTTTCTTATGTATAAATATATTACCGCTTCTTTCCTAGTAACATGTGGTTGGCGTGAGTGCCCTCAAAACATATGGTTGGTTAATGAACGTAAAAGATTCGTGCTTGTGTAGAGTAATGATTTTTTTTTTCATCGCCGTTACGTAATACGTCTACTTACGAAGAAAAGTAGGGGCAAAGGTAGAGCCATCCATTTATAAATAATACTTTTCCCGGGCCTTTGCGTAACTTATTTCTCTTGCCTACTTCTGATCTTGTTTCTTTTAATAATATAATAATAATAATAATAATAATAATAATAATAATAATAATAATAATAATAATAATGATAATAATAATAATAATAATAAATTTCTTACTATATTTGTAAGAAATTTATTCTTTAATAATAATAATAATAATAATAATAATAATAATAATAATAATAATAATAATAATAATAATAATAATAATAATAATAATAATAATAATAATACAAGCTCTACTCTACCATTTATTTTTTTTCGATAACCAAGTTTTCTTATGTAGCTCGATCTAGAGAAAGCAAGAAAAAAGAAAGGCCAAGAAAGAAAGCTATGGTTTACTCAAGAGACATTCAAAAGGCCAGCTTCTTGAAGGCTAAAAAGTTGCGAAGACCAGAAAACAGAAGTAGGGCGAGAATTCTGAAGTTTTGCGATAGATGCAGAGAGTCAGTTATCCGTTGAGTCCACGGATTACCGATTTCCGATGTGAGAAGAGATGGCCTTACCGGTGTTACAGCACTGAAATGATACTATAGTAGATTCACATCAACCGTGCATCTGATGTCTAGGCCCGTCCTTTACGACGCTACTGATTGGCTGTTAAGAAGCCAATCACAGGGTTGGGAACTCTGTCTCTCGAGCGAGTTCACTTAGGCAAAATGTATGAATGTATGTTCCACCTCTCCTGAGGGATACGTCTTTCGAAAGTATCTCTCAGGAGAGGTGGAACATACATCCTGCCTATGTGAACTCTTCCGAGAGACTGAGAGTTCCAGCCCTGTGATTGGTTTATCAACAGCCAGTCAGGAGCGTCGTAAGGGACGGGCCTAGACACCAGATGCACGGTTGATATGAATCTGCTATAGCAGTAGACTGATTTAGGATTGAGATATAAGTCAAGGACTGGGATGCTTTTTGTCAATCCTTGTGCGACTTGTGGCTTCAGTTTAGTCCTACCAAGGATAGGGGTAAAGGATGTAGCAACTCCTATATGAGAAGAAGCTACCATGATGCTCTCGAGGAATTTAAAACAATGAACAAACAATATAGCCTTTAGGAACTGACATTGAATCAAGAGTTTAAATTGATCGGGGAATCATAACATCAGCTATACTATGTACCTTTGTTACTTAATCGGTTTTTGGCAAAAAAAAAAAAAAAAAGGAGAATTTATAATCCGAATGCGTTTTCAACGAAATCTGTGTTTTCGGGGAAATGTCTGAGGAAAATTCGCCAAAGAAGAACCAGTCTTATTCGTTCTCGATACAATTTGTGTTTTCAGGAAGAATTTAGGGGGGAAAATCTGCATTGGCTAAAGCCAGTCTAGCTAACTAACTGTGTAATGGTTAGGACGAAACATAACATTACCCTTTCTTTAAACTTTTTGATTAGCTAGAGTTGTCACGAAGCTTGAACTATTAAAGGATGGTAAGAATTATTATTATTAATACTTACTACTACTACTACTACTACTACTACTACTACTACTAATAATAATAATAATAATAATAATAATAATAATAATAATAATGACAATAATAATAATAATAAAGAATGGTAAGAATTATTATTATTATTGTTGTTATTATTATTATTATTATTATTATTATTATTATTATCAATGATAAAGAATGGTAAGAATTAATATTATCAATAAAGAACGATAAGAATTATTAGTATATAGAAATAGTAAGAATGTTATTATTAGTATTATTATCATTGCACTAGAAATTGAAGAATAAATTTTGCCAGAAGTTGGTCTACCTATAATAACATTCTCTTAAATTACTACATCCTCATTGATAGCAATTTCTTAACATAACAGAAGTCTATTCGATACAAATTGGATCCTTCCTAGATAGTGACCCTAAGGGTATTAGAGGGTCGTCATCTGGGACTAGTATTTCTTTAGGGGTCATTAAGTTTATGATATTTAGTCTTTCGTTCATGTTTTTACGGTCATCTCCCGACGGCAGGGTTGGTGTTTTTTTAATAAAAAAAAATAATAAAAATCAGTGATTTATTTGATTTTTCAGATTTTTTAGATTTTTTAGATTTTTGATTTTTTTGATTTGTTAGATGTTTTTTCAACCCTTTTTTCCCTCAAAATGTATTTTATGACAGAATTACTATTGATTTATCTTTTAGGTTTCCAGTTCTGGCCTAATGTATGAACTTGCAATTTTTTTTATATCAAAATAAATTGATGCAGCAGAGTTATGCTTAAGTTTTTATTAACCTCCAACCCATAGTTTTTAATTTGTTTGCTTTCAAATAAAAAAAAATGAATAAAATAAAGAATAATGATTTTTTAAAATAAAAAAATCATGCTGTTTTTAAATGAAAAAAAAATCAATGGTTTACTCACTTGATTAAATCAATTTGATTTAATCATTGCCAACCTGCCCGACGGGCTTGTATAAACACACCCTAAAGGTGGATACATATCAGGTTAAAACCCTTAGGGGTCACTGTCTAGGAAAGATACTATATATAAATTGGTTTCTAGCGTGACCACCAACAACGAGGGAGCAATTTACGGTAAACGATTATCCTGGCAAGAAAGTCAGCTGCCCCCAAAAAAGAAAAGATAGAAAAAAAACCAAGGACACAAAAGAAAGAACAAAAATTCCTTTTACAAACCATCTACGTGTATCAAAAACAGTAACCATATTTCATGTCAGGGTCCTACTTATTTTTTGCGGAACTACTCGACTCCATCCAAAAAAAGAAAGAAAAAAAAAAAAAACTGGTCTATATTCGTTGCTAATATAATAATATGCTACATAACGATACTGACCGTTAGTAACGTACTTTCCTACCTCGATCATTCCACGCAACGGTCACTTAAAACACCTGGCACTTTCTCAGGTGCTGAACGAGGACGAGGTTCGATGATACTAACTCTCATTCGCGGTAAGTTGTTTTACAATTTCAAATGATCTGAATAAACAAGGACTCTTAATATATACACAATTTATATATACATAAACAAATACATTATTTACTTAGCTATGCGTTCAAATGCAAGGTGAGTTACGACGTATCTGACCAAAAAAAGTGACCAGTTGATTCTAAATATATCTTCATGCCTAAAATGCAGTGAGAAATGAAACACTTATGATATATACTCCATGTTCTGTCATATATATATTTCCAGGCAGCCATCTAAAGCAGACCGCCTCGCCTTTGTAAGTAATGGGTCCCAAAGAGTTCCTGGGAGTGGTTGTCCTGTTTTTCTTGTTGAAGAATGGCGAGGGGAGCTCCGTCATTAAGCCTAAAAGAACGAGAGTGTTCCACGTCGTTCTGGAAGGGAAGAGGCCAGACTCCAGACTAAAGTCAGAGGGAGATTTGACATGGGCAGGGTAAGTCTAACATAGTCTAAGTTTTGTCCTTCGCAATGCAAAGGGTTGGTATAAGGCGAAATTACCTTTTAACAAGAAGGCAGTAGTGTTAAATTGTACGTGAAGGGATGAGTAGCGAGAAGAGGAAGGATTTGGCTTCTAAACTGGAACCGAAAGTGCCTGGCTATAGAAGAGATGAGAGGCTTTTCGCTAAACAAATCTGGTTGCAAACTCACAGGGACTTGATGCTACTTTAGTACATTCACATCAACCGTGCATCCGATGTCTAGGCCAGTCCCTTCCGTCGCTCCTGATTGACTGTTGATAAGCCAATCACAGGGCTGAAAACTCTCAGTCTCTCGAGAGAGTTCACATGGGCAGGATGTATGTTCCACCTCTCCTGAGGGATACCTTTCCTCAGGGTTCACCTGGACTGAAGAAAGTGACATTAACAATTTGGCAAGAAATTGTAAGCATAAACTCACCTTCCTGTCAGATGCAAAAGCTCTGAACAGAATGGAGGGAAAACTAAGCTGCTGAGCTTATTCCAAATATCAACACTTGACACTGTGATAAGTTTCTGTTTGTCAGTTACAGATATGTTTTAATTCTTTTGTATCAAGACCATAACAACACTGATATTGTTCTCATTCTTACTATAGTAGATTCACATCAACCGTGCATTTGATGTCTAGGCCCATTTCTTACGACGCTCCTGATTGGCTGTTGATAAGCCAGTCATAGGCTGGATACTCTCAGTCTATTTCGAGAGTTCACATAGGTAGGATGTGTTTCTCCTCTCATTGAGGGATACGTCTTTCAAACGTATATATCAGGAGAGGTGGGACACACGTCCTGTCCATGTGAACTCTCGAGAGAGACTGAGAGTTGCCAGCCCTGTGATTGGCTTATCAACAGGCAATCAGGAGCGTCGTGAGGGACTGACCTAGACATCAAATGCACAGTTGATGTGAATCTACTATATTAAGTGTTGAATTCCATTTTCCCTTTTCTAAACCCCTTTACCTTCTATTTATCTTTTATCCTATTTTCAACCATTTAGTTTTCAATTTTTAAATGTAGTCGGTCGCATCGCTTTTTGAACAACTTAGCTTTCTATATTATGGAAAACTGCTTCAGTTATCTGGGTACTTTTTAATTTGTTTCTGGTCTTATAAGGAACGAAGCAATTCACGTTTGGTTTGTTCTGCTACTTGGACAACACTTCTAATGCCCGAGAAAACTTATTATCTATCACTTTGCTTGTATCACTTTGGCCGTCGTTATCACTGGTAAATAGACCCATCGTAACTCTTCTCGCTAGTCCGGAAACACCTGTTAGGTCACCCCTTCGCACATTATTTGGCTGGAGATCAGCTGTACCTGATTTGTAAGCTGCAG
>NC_061094.1:44214724-44252982 GCF_015104395.2 Macrobrachium nipponense
ATGATGGTGAAAGAATAATTGAATTGACTGGTAGGGTCTGTCAATAAATCTTCTATCGTCTATAATAATTAAAACCGTGTGAATCTTTCTTGCTTGTCCGGGCTGGAGGTTAAAAGGGTAGGGGAGACATGACACATCCACTCTCCTCCTGCAAACCTGTCTGTCCTCCCGGGTGTGGACGGGCTAGGTAGGGGATTGAGAGGATAAGAGAGACATGACGGGCTTCACAAGGTTCCAGCGTAGCGTAGCTCGCACCATCAAGCTCATATGGAATGAAAAGGAACACTATACTAAATTGACATCAACCGTGCATCTGATGTCTAGGCCCATCCCTCATGACGCTCCTGATTGGCTGTTAATAAGCCAATCACAGGGCTGGAAACTCTCATTCTCTCGAGAGAGTTCACATAGGCAGGATGTATGTTCCACCTCTCCTGAGGGATACTTTTGAAAGACGTATCCCTCGGGAGAGGTGGAACATACATTCTGCCTATGTGAACTCTCGAAAGAGACTGAGAGTTTTCAGCCCTGTGATTGGCTTATCAACAGCCAATCAGGAGCGTGGTAAGGGACGGGCCTAGACATCAGATGCACGGTTGATGTGAATCTACTATAGTACGCTCCAAAATGGCACGCGTCTTCTTCTTCTTCGTAAGCAGAATTCAAAGATAAGACTTCGAACAATAACAAAGTTTTGATATATTGCAGAGTCTCTCTTAACGAAAACATAGCGTCTGTAAGCTGTATAAAAAACAGGAATAATTATCTTGAAAAGAATAAGACCTCTTCCATCAATACGAGAGAGTCATCTTGAGTGACTAGTCTCGAAACAATTCCAGATTTGGTGTAAAAGTTTGTTTTGTAAGATAAACATAAGGAGTGGACTCTTTCTTTGTCGTTTATCACAGGAGAGAGAGAGAGAGAGAGAGAGAGAGAGAGAGAGAGAGAGAGAGAGAGAGAGAGAGAGAGAGAGAGAGAGAGAGGATTTCTTGAACAACTTAAGAAGGTCATTTGAATTCTCATCGCGTAATCAAAAAGTATTAATAATAATAGCAATATTAATAATAATGACATCAACAAAAGCAACTATTCCAAGTGAACCTTCATTGCCCAATTCATTGATAAAAAAAGGTTGAAACAACTTACTTTGACGTGAACACAGAATACAAAACAAAACACTATCCGGAATTGTCTTCTCCTTTATTCCATTTACTAATTCAGCTGCTGGTCTCTCCATTCGAGAGAAGAGGTCCCACCCAGGAGGGCCACTTTAACGCATTAGGGAAGTGAAGGACTGGCGTCGCCTCAATGGCACTGCGAAATAAACAAAGAAAGTGGTGATAGAAAGTGACCATAGTCTGCTTGTTTTGAAAGATATTTATGGCAGTCTTCTGAGGTCGAAAGAAGAAGAAAAGGAAGAGTTACAAGGATTAGGATGTCTCAAAGACTTGTTAGTCCATCCGAGGAGACATCGTGTGCTCACTTACCTGAAGAAGAAGAAGTTACAAGGAGTTACGAGGATTAGGATGTCTCAAAGACTTGTTAGTTCATCCGAGGAGACATCGTGTGCTCACTTACCTGAAGAAGATGAAGAGTTACAAGGATTAGGATGTCTCAAAGACTTGTTAGTCCATCCGAGGAGACATCGTGTGCTCACTTACCTCTAGGAGAAGGTTTTACGGTTCATCCATAGAATGAAGAAGAGGAAGGAGGAGGAGAAGGAGAAGGAGAAGAAGAGAAGGAGGGGTAGGAGTAGGAGAAGAAGGAGAAGAGAAGGAAGGGTAGGAGTAGGAGATGAAAACAATAGTTATTACTATATTTTTCCTCCGCTGGAGTCGTCCCTGCAGGAGGAGAGAAAGGGGCGTGGTATCCTTTTTATAAAAAAAAGCTCTTAAAACGGACAGAATATTCAAATAAATCACTGAGAAGTTAGGGTTCCCCAATAAGAAACTGATTGGCTTGAATCTGTATAAATATTTGTACGGAATGTTTCCCATTTACCTCATCATATTTATTGTCTTTTTCATCAATTTTTGTGGTGGGTTTTCAGTTTGTTGCTTTGAGTCTCAAAACACAAAATTTACGTAGAAAAAGCAGAATCAGAAAAAAATGAAGGTTTCATGAGAAACAATTACTCGAGATAAGAAGGGAGAGGGAGAATGTCACTTAGAAAAAGCAAGAATAGGTGGAAATACTCGTATGTGAAAAACTCTAGATATATGAAGGTTTTGCTTACCTGTGTCTATGGTGGGGTTTCTATTCAGTAAATTAAAGCAAAAAAATATTAATGTATGAAAAAGGCGCAATAGATATGATAAAAGAAGGGAAAAACTGAATGATATTGATGATTGAAGACGATATCAAACTCTCAGACTTGATACACCAAACCAAAGTATCAAAGTGTATTTATCTTTGTAGCAGAATAGCTGAGTATTATATATGTCTTTGTAAAACAGTATATGTATCTTTGTAAGCAGGATAGCAGAGTATATGTATATGTAGCAGAATAACAGAGTATTATATATATCTTTGTAACACAGTATATGTATCTTTGTAGCAGGATAGCAGAGTATATGTATATGTAGCAGAATAACAGAGTACAATATATATCTTTGTAACACAGTATATGTATCTTTGTAGCAGGATAGCAAAGCATATGTATCTGTAGCAGAATAGCAGAGTATATGTATCTTTGTAGCTGAGTGTATGTATCTTTGTAGCAAAGTATATGTATCTTTGGAGCAGAGTGTATGTAACTTTCTAGCAGAGTGTATCTATCTTTGTGGCAGAGTATATGAATCTTTGTAGCACAGTATATATAACTTTGTAGCAGAGTATCTGTTTCTTTGTAGCAGAGTGTGTATATCTTAGCAGCGTATGTATCTTTGTAGCTGAGTGTATATATTTTTGTAGCAGAGTATGTATCTTTGTTGCACATCTCCAATCCATCCTTGAAAACAAATCTTCAGGATCCATAACATCACTACGGGATATCGATGAACATTTTGTTAGTTCTGATTTCATTTTTATTAATTTTTTTTCTTCGTCTTTTTTTGCTGATGTCAGCAAATATTCAGTGTCAACAAAAGCTGGCTTTCGCCCGTAATAACGTCAACATCCTGATGGAATGTCAACATCGTATTTTCAATTACGCCGAAGGTTTCAGCAAATACGCTTTTCCCAAGGGGTCGTGTCTAAGTAATTAAACGCTGCTATTGTTAAGAATCGAGATATTATTGGCTTCCCTTACACTGGAAACACTTACGACTGTAGGCTATTTCGTATGATAATTGGATTCAAACTATCCCGAATAATGTTTCTGATAATTCTTTATGAAGAAGAGCTCCTTGAGTGGGGCTGGTAAGTGTAAAGTGGAATTATCATTTTATCTCATTGATTTCAGTCTACAATAATCTTCGATTATCATAGTACAGTTCATATTTAGGCTTAAGCGTATGTCAAATATGTTGGTAACTGTCACTAGATAAATTATATACGTATCTTTAATATCACCATTGACTTTTTATGTATATATATGAACGAGCTTAAATAGACTTTTGTCTCTGTGGCAAAGCGACTCGAATTATAATTAATGCATTATATGTATATATATATATATATATATATATATATATATATATATATATATATATATGATATATACTATATATATTGACGTATATATGTGTTTATTATTCCTGCAGCCTCATCTTATATAGAAATAAAGGCAAATATATATATATATATATATATATATATATATATATATATATATATATATATATATATCTATATATATACTATACTATATATGTGTTTATTATTCCTGCAGCCTCATTTTTATATAGAAATAAAGGAATATATATATATATATATATATATATATATATATATATATATATATATATATATTTGCAGAAGCTAGGTACTGCGTCATACCTCCAAGTAAATGGGGATATAGTCCACAATGATGTAAAATCCTTATGTAGTTATACACGATTTACTTTGCGAAAAAAATATATATTTGATATAATTACATAAGGATTTTACATCATTAAGGATTATATCCCCATATATACATAAATACACACACACACATATATATATGTAATTCTTTTTTATTTATGCCTCTAGACCAATAATTTGGGATACGGCTGCAGACCTAATAAACAAAATAGAGTACTAGAGTACAAAGGCCAATCTTCACGTAAAAACGTATGGACAAAAGAACTGCTGGATTTTTTTGCTTCATATACTTATCTGCGTCATAGAGAGAGAGAGAGAGAGAGAGAGAGAGAGAGAGAGAGAGAGAGAGAGAGAGAGAGAGAGATGAGAAACCATCGTAAAAAGAAGACAGATTCTCTCTCTCTCTCTTATTTTTCGTCCATGAATTTGGGTGCTGGAAACCGGCCATCCCCGATTGGATCTACTCTTCGGGAGGACCACCTTCCAAAAGGAATGATCACAGGGGAATTGTGGGGCGGAAGGAAGGAAGGAAGGAAGAAAGAGAGGAAGAGAGGAGGGGAGAGGAGAGGAGAGGAGAGGAGAGGAGAGGAGAGGGAGTGTCTGGGAGGGGGGAGGGGCGGCGCTCCCTCTTTTCATAAAAGGTCGGATCGAATTATTAACTCTCCCGGAGATGTATTCTGGTAAGGAGATCTCTTTCGCGTCGCCCTTAGGAAATAATATTCAGCCATCTCCTCCGAGAGTGAATAACCTTAACATAGATATTATTATCTTATATTTGTTTTTTCTTGAGTAAGTTTAAATGTATTTTGTTTACTGGTGATAGTAAACGAGAAAAAGGAGGGATACTAAGCTGAACAGGCTAACAATAAAAAAAAAAACGACTAAGCAACAAAGCAACAAGTAAATGAATCGGTTAGGAAGTCTTCGGGTGCAAAAGAAAAAAAAAAGAAAAAGAAAATCCCAAAATAATAATGAAAAGAAAATCATTCATTAAATGGTCATTATCATGCGTCTTATTTACTGCAGGAAAAGATTGAAAGCATCGAAAGGAAAAGAAAGAGGACTACACTCAAGGGACGTACCACATCCCTATTTAAAAATGTGTCAAAATTTTATGAATTGGGTCAAACTGAAGCTTAAGGAATTTCTCAAACTAAGGATTAGTCCGTGGACGTAGACGTGTCTGGGAATAATATCTCATTACTGTAATGTCAATATGAGATGTGTTGGCCTCGCTGGTGTTACGTGGCTAACGAGAAAAATGGAAGAGGTCTCTTTAAGGACTCGGCAACTAAAATAGTACGTGAAAAATTTACACCGAGACCAACACGAAATAAGAAAGAATCGGAGAGAAGAAAGCATAAGAAGGTGAAGTTTAAACATAATTTAACCGAGGACAACTTTGCGAATCATCACAAAAAATCAAATAGGATACGAAATCTTCGAGGGAGCCTTTTGTTAAAGATTTAATTATGTTTTAAGAACTTCATTATCACCAGCAAAGCACAACAAGAATTCTGTGACTTGAAAAAAAATGAAAAATAAAAAAAACAAAAAAGTTCGCGTAGGAAGATTGACAAAATTAATTAATGTAAGCAAAACACGAGAAGATGTTCTTCGTTTGATCTGCTTCTAACGAAACTGATAACCAAGCGAACCGTGAAGAACAAAACGCAAACAAAACAAACGACTGTTAGCGAATTCATTCCCGTTGCTGAACTGGCGACATTAAAAACCGAACAATTGTCACTTGGATAAGAAAGACATGGGAAAAAAACAAAGAACAAAGAGAGAGATGAGGACAGAAATAAATACAAAATATCTTTTGGTTATTATGAAAACAAAAGAACTGAGTTTTTATGAAAGTGGAAACGGAGTTTATGTTGCAACTCTTTACCTGGAATAAAAACATCGGACACAATTAAGACTTCAAAGAAAGGTGAATTCTTATTGACACCTGGAAGGGTTTTATCTTTTGGTCCAGGAAGGAGAATATACTGTATAAATATATATATATATATTATATATATATATATATCATATATATATATATATATATATATATATATATATAGGTATATACATGGTATTTAAATTGATAAAATTAACTAGACATTTGAATAAATAATTGAATGAATAAATAAAAATCCAAAGAAACAAGGTAATATATAGGTTAGTTATCCAAACAATGAATAACATTCTTTCCATTCTGCAGAAACATAAGCACACACACACACACACACACACACACAGAGAGAGAGAGAGAGAGAGAGAGAGAGAGAGAGAGAGAGAGAGAGAGAGAGAGAGAATCAACTATCTGATGCAACACGAAGAAAATCTCCGCTGAGGGATCTCGTTCCTTGGATGAAATATAACCTTCGTCTTCCTTAAATTTACTCTGAAATGCGAAACCCTTTCTTCGGCGATTTCCTCTTTAGATGAAGCCGCTTCCTGCTCACCTGTTTCGACTTACATACAGCTACTGTGTAACAGGTCATCACAACAACAACAACACCATCAACAACAACATCAGGTAGCAATAATAGAAACTTAGATTCAACATTATCACGTTGTGGCGTAATACGATATTCGTTCTTAAAAGTATACAGCTGGGGGCGTTCTGTATAAACTGCTAAGGACTGACTTACTTTTAAAAACAGATTTCTTTCGTTCCAAGGAAAAAGATACAATGATGGAGCTCCCACCCTGAATTCAACCTCTGAATATTGTATTACACGGCACGAAGACTTCTGTGTATTTTATTTCTCCGGTAATATTCAGAGGATTTTTAAGTATTTTGCGATTATGTGTAAAAAATACAATTTTTCGAAGGAAACAAGTTTGTTATTAGACGACGTTGGCCAAATCTAATTGTTGTAGAGATAATATCCAGATAAATAAACATATTCACCTACGATATGGCAATAAGATATGCATATTTCACGCGTGTATCTATATGTATGTCTGCCTATCTATGTAGTACAATTTGAGTAAACGCAGAAATTTGAACGCTAGTTATCACCCATTCTCTTCATTAATACACAACAAACTTGAATGCAATATACAAGGAAAGACTTGATGTCTAGACGACAGGAACCTATTAATGGAAGTACCGTTGAAGGAACTGCTGGGATCAATTCACCAATTCCTATATTTTTCGCTCCCATAACTGATTCAGTTTTCTTAAAATAAATAAACAAATAAATAAATAGATAAATAAATAAATAAATAAATAAATAAATAAATAAATAAATAAATAAATATATAAATAAATCTAAATCCTTCACGCACTCCTTAACTGATTTTGGTACTTTAATTATTGTTTATGATTTAACGATCTATGTCATTATGCAACTCCATCTTTTTGAGTTACTGATTTATACAATTTTTACTCCTACAATGCATAGCTCATGTCATAAGTCATCTATATTATACTTCCAGTCATTGAAAATTAATGAAATACGTCTAATTAATCACTCTTCTTATTTGGGCCAAATTATGACATTTCTCTTAAAGTCAATCTATCACTTGCAAAAGAACAAGGAGTGCATGGCAAATCTCAACATTTCATTTCAGAATCATATTATTATATCTTTAAGCCTTTTTAGTACTACACACACACACACACACACACACACACACACACACACACACACACACACACACACACACACACACATATATATATATATATATATATATATATATATATATATTATATATATATATATATATATATATATATATATACAATAGAAGTATAGAAGGATATAGTACGATTATATAGAAAAAAAATCTAAAAGTTACAATAGTATGATTCAATAAAGAAATATTGAGATTTGTCGTAGTTTTCTTGTTCTTTTGCAAGTGATAGATTGCATTCGGGAGAAATATCAGAATTTGGCCTAGACAGAAAACAGAAACAGTGATTAGAGTTAATACATTAATTTTCAATGGCTGGAAGAAGTACAGTATAATGTGACTTACAATGTGAGCATTGCATAATGGGAGTAAAAACTGTATAAATCATTAACTTAGTGATAGAGTTACATAAAGAAATAGATAATCAAATTTATAAACAATGATTAAAGCACCACAATAGATTGGAGTACGTGAGAGATTTAGACTTCAATTTATTTGGGCAAAATGAATCAGTAATATTAGAGACAATATAGAAATTGGTAGAAATGTTAATATAGATAAATACATTGATAAAACAAAATAAAAACATAGAAACGAGAAATCACTGAAAATGTAGGAATTGATAGAAATATCAGTAAATAAACAAATGGACAAAATAAAATATAAAACATAAAAGGAGAAATAACTGAAAAGTCAGAATTGAAAAAAAGAAAATATATGTAAGATGAGAAACTCACCATGATAACTCCGCTAAACAACAAAATCTACATAAAAAACTTTGGATCTTAATGACTAGGACTAGATTGAGAATATTAATGGCAAAAACCTCACTTTCCATATGACAATGGGCTTAAATCTCCCTTTTTAATAGATATTTATAGATATTAACTAGAAAAAAATTAGATTATCTGTTAAGAAAATATGATAAAATAGAGAATTCATACTAAAATAATCCGAATCAAGGAGAAGCAGAGCTTAGAAAGAGAGCCGCTACAAAGACGAATCTCCCGCAGTCCCAATTACTACTACAACTACGTAAACAAAACACCGCGGTTTAATTTGCAGGTAATATTTAGACATTTATTTTAACTGTTTTAAGGTCGCGTTAAGTTTAATCAAGCTTATTTAAGGTCGGAGGTCATGTCAAATATAGCCTTTGGTGGTGATGGAACGTGACCTTTGCCGACTATTATAGGCTGAGGCTTAGACATGTTTATTCCAAGTAGCCTACTACCTAGGTAGGCTATAGCCTAGCTAGGTGGTCTCTCCCATACGAGGAATTACATGTTTACCCCTGAATATTTAGCAAAACTTCAGAATCCTTTCGTCCCTGACTACGGATTCGAGTCGTTATCGATTCCCTTCCTAGGAGACTTTATAGTAATTAGTGATCAGGACGAGATGCTACTTAGGATAAAACACCTCTGTGCGGACAGGCGGACACCGAATCGTTGAATGGTTGACCCTTAGTAAATAAATATACCCTTCATTTTACTGGCAGTCGTAAGCCTTCCAACAATCAGAAGTAATTGTTGTGCCAGACTTTTTGTAATCGTTAATAAGACTTAACATTGTGTTGGAATTTCGGTCTTCGACTGGAGCAACAAAAAATTCTTGGGTCTCTACAAATCCCTGCAAATACCCACTGACCTTCAACTACTCTTCAAACATTGTATTTCTTTTTGCCAAATATTGCCTCATCAATCTCCACAGTTGTTGAAGGACCACCATTTTTTTAATCTTTTAATGCATTAGTTCACAATGATTTCCCTGACAAAACCGGACCATTCATTGATGGTTGTATCATTAAAACAGTTTAGACCTAATGGCACAATAACTAAACCAATTTGAAACAAAAATAAGGTGAAATACTAATAAATTATAGGTAGAGGTGAGGTAAGTCCTGAAGAAACAGAAATACCTATTAGAAAAAACACATAGGGTAAACAATCACGGACGATCCACCATCATCACGCTGTCCGGGTCTTATTCACTCGATATTTAATTGGTGAAACAAGAATACAATTACAACTCTAAGCATACCATTCAAAAGCTTGAAGTTTCGTCAACATAATGTGATATATGAAAGCCCCATACGAACTAAAATAAGCAAGTGACGCTCTTCGTAAAATATGTTTTCAAGGCAGTATTGAAATCCAATATGGCGGCTATCGTGTGGCTGGCCGGTCTAATCACGGACTGTCCACCATCTTTCCCTGCCTTCCCAGCACTCATTTGAACAATGTTAGTGTATATATGTTACGTTTATTAATTTTTACCATGTAATCGGTGGTTTTATCCTTACTGCCATCACAACTGAAACTCTACAGTGCTTATTTGATTGTAATTATACACATTTTGGTCTTAATTCACTCCACATTGCACTTGAACCATGTTGCTGTTCCTGGTTCCTAAGCGCTCACTCCACAAACACAGTTACGAGCAGCAGACGATGACACTGTTTATATGATGTGCAAAGCTTTATTCCCTTAATTGTTTACTTTACTCATTATTTAGTTTAACTTTACTTTGTTATTTCAAAATGTTTATTTAATTCATGTCTATTATCCCTTTTTTGCAACCAAATTACCCCGAAAAATTACAGATATTTCTAAAGTAGATACAATCCAATGTTTTTAATCTTGTCGTACATCTGGCTGCCGAAAACCATCGCGAAGCAGACGACGATTAGTGGATTATATATATATTTTTTGCTAGCACTTTTCATTGATTTAAGTCTATATTAGTATTTTGATTTTTTTAATAACTGTATGCCAGAAAAAATGTAACCTTTAATGTTTGCATGCTAAGAATGGCAAAATCATTGTTGCCACATTAGTGGAGCTTCACACATATGCCGATGCATTATCATAAACTGTTTCCATGAATTCTCGTTGTCATAGTAATGCTATAATGATAAAATTGCTTTAATATTTATGTGTATATACTTTCAATACATGGCTAATTTCACCAATTTCAACGTTTTGTGTAAGTCTTATACCCAGTTTGGAGGGTGAACACATACCAATTGGCAACAGAGAGAGAGAGAAAGGAAGGTGAAGGAAGGAAGAAGGACAGGGTGGAGGTGATGGGAGAGGGTAGGTGGAGCTTTTTACGTGTGTTCGTATCCATTTCTGGATAATGGAGTTTTTGTCTCTTGGTACAAGGACAAATGTCGTTATTCTTTACGATTAGTGATTCACGATACCCTTATAAATTACGGCACTGGGTGTAATACACTGTAGCAAAATCTCATTTTGATACGAGTGTTTGTTACAGAAATATTGCCAAAAAACGTGCTTGGACTATCTCTGAAACCCATAGTAGGTATGCTGCTTAGTTGTCAATCGAGTTTTTTGTAATCGAGTATTTTTTACAAGCTGGCTATTGTATAAATTTGTATTTTTCTCATTCAAAACATATGCTCCTCAATGCTAACTTTCCTCTTTTAATGACTTTCTGGTCATTGCAAATTCGGCCCCATTAATTTCTTATGGTGCGAGAACAGACAGAGGCCCAGGAAGCGAAATCGATTGCGTCACACTACAGCGGTAATCCGGCAGTAAAACATCTTCATATATCCAAAAAGTAAATAATAAAGAATATATGCGCATTACGATTATAACAATTACATGAATAGCTGATAACAATCTGCATGAATAACTGGTAAACTGTTCTCCAAGAAAGTTGAGTACAGCAATTCATTTACAATAGGTACGAAAGTCAAGATGTCGTGATGTCATAATACAGGACTTAAAAGAACGTTCTAATTCCGAAAAATAATTACTTAAATTTGAGTCAGAATCGAGTTAGTTTTTCAATAATGAATATTTTCAAATTAATCATCATAATTATGTAAAATATTGATGTTTTACTATTTATTTAAATAATTATCTAGTGCACGCTTCGTCGTCGTCTTCTACCAAAACAGTAGTTTCCTTAAAAATGTCGTGGCCAGTGACCGTGTTCCGATTGTTATGGGTACAAGTGGTGTGCGGATTTATCACAGGAAATGGGAAGTTTGTTGACACAAGCGACTCTGCAAACATCAAGATGGCGTCAATCTTCTAAGATATTTAAGCGTAAGTAAAAATTTCGAAAACATTTTGGTGAAATTTGCACTTCATTGGCCACCCTTTTCACTACTTTCTGTTTAAAGCTTTAATTTGTTCATGAAACTTACCTGTCAGATATATATATAGCTGTATTTTTCCGAATCCGACAGAAATTTAAACACTTACGACACACGCAGTGGGAGTCAGGTGGTTAGTACCCATTCCCGCCGCTGGGAGGCGGGTATCAGGAATCATTCCCATTTTCTATTCATAATTTTTCTGTCGCCGGTGCTGGAAACACCTGTTTGCAGCACCTCCGTCCAGATTTTGGAAACTTACTAGCTACTTGAGTATCCCTTTTGGTTTTTCTTTGGTATCTGAATTGGATCGGTGGCTTGGCACACGTTGACTTTGGTTTGATTTGAATTTGGTATTGATTTTTCTTTGATCAAGATGTCAGGGTCTAGTTCTGCTAGCGCTAGATTTTGTTCCATGTCTGAATGTAGAGGTAGGCTACTGAAAGCTTCAGTAGACCCACATTCTGTTTGTAAAGTTTGCAGGGGGAATGAATGTACGTTTGAAAGTCGTTGTAAGGAGTGTGAAAGACTAACAGAGTCGGAATGGAAGGCGTATGAAACCTATCTTAAGAAACTTGAGCGAGATAGGTTAAGGAGGTCTTCCTCCAGGAGTTGTTTCAGGTAGGCAAGATTTAAAATTATTCTCCAATGCTAACCCTCCTTCTGTAGATTATGCTCCTACCCCTGTAGTGTTGCCTCCGGCCCCTGAGACAGTGTCGGTAGAAGGTAATACATTATCGCTAATTCTTGAATCGATTCGTAACTTAGAATCAAAAGTGTTAGCTCTGGAGAGCAAAAGTGAAGAGAAGTGCAGTGAAAGTGCCCCTTGTGTAGTGGAGGGTGCGTCAGATCGGCCTCATTCCGCCTCTAGACCTAGACCTCTGCTTGACTCCCAGATTACGGGGAGAGAGCATGTCGAAAGTCGAAGGAGGGTTACGAGGAACCCCCACCGATCTGGCGTGCCTTCGGCAGCTTCTGACGAACCTACCCAGACTGCCAAGGAGCGTGCGCGTGCACGTCTTCTCAAGGAGTGCTTTTCTTCTTCTGAAGCTTCCTCCCCGCGCAAGGGGTGGAGCTCTCATACCGCATCACGTCCGCTGAAAAGGACGGCTCGCTTCGGGACGCTTCACGTTCCAAGTTGTTCTCCGGAACTTTGCTCGTCGCCTGATAGTGCGTTTGCTGCTTTTCCTCCGCAGAAGAAGCGTAAGGATTATTCGGAGGCGGAGTCTTCCCTAGATGTTTCTTTCGAGCGCCGCAGTCGCTCTAAGGTGCGTGAAGTGGCGGTTCCTGGAGTAGCAAGAAGGCGTCCCCTCGCCACTCTCCTGCTCACAGGATCAGCCCCTCCCCAGAAAGGAGGCTTCACCTACAAGCAAGATTCTCCAGTCTCTTCAGCAGCAACTTCGAGATGTTTTTCCTTCGAGAGAGACTGTTCCACGTCGCCGTAAGAAGGATGACAATCTTCCTGTGAAGAGGTCGAGGCGTTCCTCCTTCTCCCTCTCCTCGCTCGTCTCTCTCTCCGTTTGAGTCTCCCTCTAGAGTTCGTTCTGCTCCCCAGCAACTTTCTAGAGGAGGCGAGAAATTCGTTTCTCGCTCTCGTGAAGCGGTTGTTTCCGCTGCTACGAAACTTGTGGATAAGAAGCGAGTTTCTTTAGATGCCGAGCGCGCTTCTGTGAAAGTCAAACGCGCTTTAGTGGACGCCGAACGTGACTCGGTGCAAGTTTCGCGAGCGCCAGTGGACGCTCAGCGAGTTTTAGTGGACGCTCGGCGCGCACCAGTGGACGCTCGGCGCGCACCAGTGGACGCTCGGCGCGCACCAGTGGACGCTCGGCGCGCACCAGTGGACGCTCGGCGCGCACCAGTGGACGCTCGGCGCGCACCAGTGGACGCTCAGCGCGCACAAGTGGACGCCAGGTGTACACCTGCGGCGTTTGAGCGCGCTTCAGTCGGCGCCAGTAGATTGGCTTCGGACGCCAAACGCGCGCCTACGGACGTCAGTTTTCCACTTCCGCAAGCACAAGCGGAGGCGGGAACCCTTCCTGTTCGCCGTTCTTTTTCTTTTGAGAAAGCTCGGGACTCTTCTTTACTTCCTCCGACTTCTCCAGTGTCTGAAGAGGAAATTAGTGACGCTTTCGTCGAAGTGGACGAAGAACAGCAGTTGGCTCCAGTTTCGACGGACTACAAGGTTTTGACTCGTTTACTACAGTCAGTCTTTGCGGACACTTTCCAACCTGAAGCTCCACGTACTCCTCCCTCTCAGTTTTCGTCTTCCAAAGCTGCTAAGATCTCGGGCTTTTGTGAGAATGAAGAAGTCGCTTTCTACGAAGCAAGCTTTTAGAAAGGTCCATGATTGGATGGAAAAGAGGAAAGCTTCAGGCAAGACTTCTTTCGCTTTACCACCTTCAAGACTCGGTGGCAAAGCTGGTATGTGGTATGAGACGGGAGAAAACGTCGGAGTTAAGCTTCCAGCCTCAGCTCAAGGAGACTTTGGTAGTATTGTAGACGCCACCAGAAGATCTTTTTTGTCTTCCTCGAAGGTCTCGTGGACACATAGCGAGTTAGACTTTCACCTTAAAGGCCTCTTCAGGACACTAGAGGTCTTTAATTTTCTTGACTGGTGCCTGGGAGTATTGGATGCCAGGTCCAGGAGTTCTGATTCCATCAGTCTGGGGGAGCTGTCCAGTGTATTGTCTTGCATGGACAAGGCCGTCAGGGATGGTTCTGAGGAATTGGCTGCTCATTTCAGCACGGGACTACTTAAGAAAAGAGCACTTTTTTGTTTTTTGCAATTTTACTGCAAAGTCGGTCTCACCAGCGCAAAAAGCGGATCTCTTTTCGCTCCTTTCTCAGACATATCTTCCCCCAGTCTATGGTAAAGGACATAGCTGCCAGTCTCCAGGAGAAAGCAACTCAAGACCTTCTGGCACAGTCTTCTAGGAAGCCTACTACTTCTTCGTCTTCTGGGCTCCTCTGCTTTGAAGAAATCGAAGCCCTTTCGATCCGCTTCTTCCTCGAAGCCAGCCCCTCGAGGAAGAGGCTCTTTCAGAGGCAAGACTCCCGCTCCTTCCAAGAGCAAGAAGTGAGAGGGAAGTCCTTCAGACACCGGTAGGAGCCAGGCTTCTACATTTCGCGAAAGCTTGGGAAGAGAGAGGTGCCGACGCTTGGTCTCTGGACATCGTCAAGAAGGGGTACAGAATTCCTTTCCTGATGTTACCCCCGCTGTCTTCGACACCAAAGGATTTGTCTCCGTCGTATCAGGGAGAAAAGCAGAAAAGTGCTTCACGATCTACTAGATCAAATGATCGAGAAGCAGGCAGTGGAACAGGTCTTCGACCGAGTTCTCCGGGGTTTTACAACCGTCTGTTCCTAGTGCCGAACAAGCAGTCGGGGGGTGGCGCCCCGTTCTGGATGTCAGCAGTCTAAATCGCTTCGTTACCAAGCAGAAGTTCAAGATGGAGACACCTCAATCCGTGCTTGCAGCTTTAAGACCGGGGGATTGGATGGTCTCGTTAGACCTTCAGGACGCTTACTTTCACGTCCCCATCCATCCCCGATCAAGGAAATACCTGCGGTTTGTCCTGAAAGGGAAGATTTTCCAATTCAGGGCACTCTGCTTCGGTCTCAGCACGGCGCCGATGGTGTTCACCGTTCTTATGAAGAACGTTGCGAGGTGGCTCCATCTTGCGGAAATAAGGATCTCTCTCTACCTAGACGACTGGCTTATTCGAGCCTCATCGCAAGACAGGTGTCTGAAGGACCTTCACACGACTCTGTCGTTAGCGAGGTCCCTGGGACTTCTGGTGAATCTCGAGAAGTCGCATCTGACTCCTTCTCAATCCTTAGTCTATCTGGGGATTCAGATGGACTCAGTGGCTTTTCGGGGGGCTTTTCGTCCCAGGGGCGACAACTTCAATGCCTGGACAAAGTGTCGGCCTTTCTAGGGAAGGAAACATGCTCGGTGAGGGAATGGATGGAGTCTGCTGGGGACCATTTCCTCACTGGAGAAGTTTGTTTCTCTGGGAAGGTTGCACCTCCGACCACTTCAGTTCTTCCTCTCAAGCAATTGGTCACGCAAACAGGATCTAGAAGAGGTCTTGTTTTTTACGGAAGAAGTGAAAAAGCACTCAAATGGTGGTTGGATCCAAAGAAGCTTGCGGAAGGACTTTCGCTCAAGCTTCGGAACCCCGACCTAGTGTTGTTCTCCGACGCGTCCCCACCTCCAAGGGTTGGGGGAGCAACACTGGGAGGGAGAGAAGTGTCAGGCACCTGGAGAGGGGAACAGGTGTCCTGGCACATCAATCTAAAAGAACTTTCAGCGGTTTACCTTGCTCTAAGATTCTTCGAGGAGGAAGTCTCCAGCAAAGTGGTTCAGATAAACTCGGACAACACCACAGCCTTGGCATACCTCAGGAAACAGGGGGGAACTCACTCTCCTTCTCTGTTCGTCATCGCGAGGAATATCCTGATTTGGGCGAAGTCGCAAAACGTCACGATTCTGACAAGGTTTGTGTCAGGCGTGGAAAACGTGCGAGCGGACCTTCTCAGTCGGCAAGGACAGCTTCTGCCGACGGAATGGACCCTTCATCAGGAAGTATGCCAGGCGCTATGGAAGCTGTGGGGACGTCCTCATGTGGACGTTTTCGCAACTTCCCGAACGAAGAGACTTCCGCTGTATTGCTCCCCAGTTCTGGACCCGGGAGCAGTGGCAGTAGACGCCCTACTGTGGAATTGGTCGGGACTAGACATTTACGCTTTTCCCCCATTCAAAATCCTCGGGAAGTAATGAGGAAGTTCGCTGCATCAGAAGGAGCGACAATGACCCTCATCGCCCCCCTTCTGGCCAGCGGCCGACTGGTTCACGGAGGTGATGTCCTTCCTAGTAGACTTTCCGAGGACTCTGCCCCTAAGGAAAGATCTACTCAGACAGCCCACTTCGAGAGGTACCACAAAAACCTCCCCGCTCTGAGTCTGACTGCGTTCAGACTATCAAGAAGTTGGCCAGAGCGAGGGGTTTTTCAAGACCTGTGGCAGCGGCGATTGCCACCGCAAGGAGGCCCTCCTCAATCGCAGTTTACCAATCAAAGTTGGGCTGTCTTTAGAAGTTGGTGCAGAAGGAAGGGCATTCCTCCACCTCAACCTCTGTGAGCCAGATAGCAGATTTCCTTCTTCACCTTAGGAAAGAAGCGAAACTAGCCGTTCCCACGATTAAAGGCTACAGAAGCGTGCTTTCTGTGGTCTTCAGACATAGAGGACTCGACTTAGCGAATGATAGAGACATTCATGATCTCATTAGATCATTTGAGAATGTGAAAGTTCTCCAACCTAAAGTACCATCGTGGAACTTAGACGTGGTACTGAAGTTTCTCATGTCGAGTCAATTTGAACCGCTCCATTTAGCCTCGCTTAGGAATCTTACTAAGAAGACCATTTTCCTAACCGCTCTGGCGACGGACGAGAGGGTTAGCGAAATTCAAGTCATAAGCAAGCATATTGGGTTCAAGGATCATAGTGCAGTTTGTTCCTTAAGTCCTACGTTCTTAGCAAAGAACGAGAACCCTTCCAACCCTTGGCCGAGGACGTTCGAGATCAAGGGGTTGTCGGAGCTAGTGGGACCTGAAGCTGAGAGAGTCCTGTGTCCTGTCAGGGCTCTCAAGTTTTATTTGCAGAGAACCAGAGCATGCAGAGGTTCTTCGGAGAACTTGTGGTGCTCGGTGAAAAACCAGATCTTCCGATGTCGAAGAATGCACTGGCGTTCTTCTTAAGAAGTACGGTTAAGGAAGCCCCATGAAAAGTGTAGTGAAAGTGACATGGAGCTTCTGAAAGTGAAAGCCCACGAGTTGAGGGCTATTGCTACTTCGGTGGCTTTTCACAAAATATGGCAATCAAAGATATTGGCGAAGCAATTCGGTGTTCGCTTTCACACTACCTGCGGGAGGTGAAAGCAACATACGAAATTGTTACTCGCTCGGACCATACGTCGCTGCAGACACTGTTTTGGGGGCAGGAGGTAGCGCTCATCCTATCCTTTAATGGTTTAGGGGAGTTTTTAACTTGTGTTATGGTTGTGGGGTTGACCGCCTACGGCGGATCTCCCTTCCATTAGCTTAGTCTATGTGGGATACTTTTGGTAGGCTACGCCAGGTGGTTTGGTTTTTACTTCGTTGCCCTCATTTGTATGGTCAATGGTCTAGTCACGTCGTGGTCTCGCCCCTGTTGACAGATCATCTGGAGTGCACCAGCTATATAGGTCTCTACCTCGCTGGCAACTCTAGTAGCACAAGCAGACTTACGCGGCAGTAACCACGAAGTCAGCTATGCTAACAGGTAAGGAATCAAGATATCAATTATCGCTAATATGTTTCTAAAATCTTCTATTCTGTCTACTCCCACCACCAAAGGTGGGATTCAGCTATATATATATCTGACAGGTAAGTTTCATGAACAAAATGATATTGTAATGATACAATTAAGTTTGTTCATACTTACCTGGCAGATATATATAATCAAGTACCCACCCACCTCCCCTCAGGAGACAGTGGAAATAAAAATTATGAATAGAAAATGGGAATGATTCCTGATACCCGCCTCCCAGCGGCGGGAATGGGTACTAACCACCTGACTCCCACTGCGTGTGTCGTAAGTGTTTAAATTTCTGTCGGATTCGGAAAAATACAGCTATATATATATCTGCCAGGTAAGTATGAACAAACTTAATTGTATCATTACAATATCATATTTGGCCTTAATTTCTAACTTTGGAGAAAATACTTACTTCGAAAGGAGAGTAGAGGTCTTTAGCTGCGTCTCTCACCAACAACAAGTCGCGACTGATGAACATCTCCGGTGTCAGGACGCGTTATAAGTACTTTTTCAGAGGGTGGCCATCTGTGATCGTTGGTGTGTTGGGCCAGTCCATGCGGTTGTTTACCCTAATATTAAAGCAACCAGTTACAAATCTGTCATATTATGATATTCCCTAACATTAAGTTATAAATGGAAGTATAGTAATCTGATCTTCCCTAATCTAATCTAGTAGGCAGTTTTTATGCATGACACTTACCTGCAGGTAATATATAAGCTGTATTTTCTGAAGTCCGACAGAATTTAAAAAACTTCCGACACACGCAGTGGTCGGGCCAGGTGGTTTAGTACCCATTCCCGCCGCTGGGGGAGGCGGGTATCAGGAACCATTCCATTTTCTATTCATAAATTTTCTGTCGCCGGTACTGAAAACACCTGTTTTCAGTACTCCGGCTTAGGTATTTTGGAAACTTCATTTGCCGCTAAGTATCTTAATTGTCTTTTAATTTATTTACTTGGATTTGTGGCTAGGCATACGCTATCTTAAATTGATTTGAATTTGATTCATTTTTGCATAAGATATCTGAATCTAGTTAGGCTAGTTTCAGAGGGTGTTGTCTGCAAAGATAGGGTGTGGCTACCGAAAGCTTCGGTAGTTCCGCACTTGGGGCGCGCAATTAATCAGTACATGTCTATTTCCGTAAGGAAAAAGTATGATCGTATGTACGCAATTAATCAGTAAACGTGTCTAATTCCGTAAGGAAAAAGTTTGTTTAGTATGTACGCTATTAATCAATTACGAAAGTCAGGGTAGTGATACTGCTAACCTTCCGGTAGACTTTTTTTTTTTTTTTTTTTGCCTAACGCTGTAGTATGGCATACGGGTTATGACTATGTTCTGCGAGAGGTGATCGCTCTCCTTCATTGTTGTGAAGAGTTCTACTTCTGTTTTTGTTACGCCTAACCCTGTAATGTTGCCTTCGGGCCCTAAAACAGTGTCTGTAGAGGTTATTGCCCTTTCTCTTATACTATTTCGATTCGTACCTTAGAATCGAAAGTGTTTGCTTTAGAGAGCAATAGTGAAGTGCTAAGTGCAGTGACAGTGCCCCTTGTGTAGTGGAGGGTGCGTCAGATCGGCCTTATAACGCCTCTAGGTCTAGACCTCTGGTCGAACCTCCCAGAACCAAGGGAGAGGGCATGTCGAAAGCCGAAGGAGGGTTACAGGGAACCCCACCGATCTGGCGTTGCCTTCGGCAGTTTCTGATGAAAATACCCAGACTGCCAAAGTGCGTGCACATGCACGAATCCTGAAGGATTGCTTCTCGTCCTCCGAGGCGTCCTCCCCGCACAAGGGTTGGAGCTCTCGGAAGGACTCGCGCCCTCTAAGAAGCTTTATAGAAGAGGACGCTTCACGTCCCTTCTCCCTCGTTATGTGTTTCAGTGAGAAGTAAGAAGGCGAAAGTTGCCTGATCACGTGTACTTCTTTCACCAAGAATAGGAAAAGAAGGCAGTTTCTCTCGCTGTTTTGACGCCTGTCAGGAGCGTGACGCTTTTGCTGCACGCTTATTTGGACGATCGGCTTGAACAGGACGCTCGGATGGACGCACTCACCAGTGGACGCCGAGCGTCCTCGCCAGTGGCCGCCGAGCGCGCACCAGGACGCCGAGCGTCCTCGCCAGTGGACGCCGAGCGTCCTCGTCAGTGGACGCCGAGCGCGCACCAGGACGCCGAGCGTCCTCGGCCAGTGGACGCCGAGCGCGCACCAGCAACGTTTCTGTTGAACTCTTCAAGCTCTTGTTTAAGATTTGAGCCTCAAGAAAGTGAACAGAAACTTCGTCTTCGAAACCCAACAAGACCTCGGGTTTCGTGAATTCAAGAGGTCTCTGTCAATAATTATAATTGCTTTTCGCAAAGGTGGATGGAGTTAAGGAAAGCTCAAGGGAAGATCTCGTTTTCTCTACCTCAGTCAAGACTTTGAGATAAGACAGTTACGGGTTATGTAAAGGCTCGACGTCCTGAACGTCAGGATTTTCGGCAACGTTCAGTAGGATTCTTGCAAAGGCACTCATCAAAAGGACGCTCTTCAGGAAAGCGCAAGACAAAGACTTCCTTTGCCATACTGCCAATAAATTTAAAGCTTTTTAGACCATCTGAAAGGGTTTTTCAGATGATAGATTTTGTTAGTTTCTAGTCGAGACTTCCATGCCGATTGAGCATCGTCGTTCTACCTACCGTAAGCCCAGTCTTTTAACAGGATTCTTGTCCCTTCCTTGTTTGAGACGGGAATCGAAAATAAAAGGCTCGACTTCCTGGATTACGTTTTGTCAATTCAGTGACTTCCCCCATGACAATATACTATCGTTTTGTCA
The DNA here is from genome assembly GCF_015104395.2 of Macrobrachium nipponense. Lineage (NCBI taxonomy): Eukaryota > Metazoa > Arthropoda > Malacostraca > Decapoda > Palaemonidae > Macrobrachium > Macrobrachium nipponense. The sequence goes on from NC_061094.1 coordinate 44,235,632, forward strand.
AGTACGAGTGGGTCTCCCCTCATTGACAAAATATCTCTCTGTACCGTTAATGGGTTAGTTCTTCCATTGACAAACATCTCATTAACTTGATATTGCGTAAGCGAATAAGGACAAGGTTCGGAAGAGCTCTCCTTCCTCATTCGCAGACTCGTACAAGAAATAGACTTGTAGACTACGTCAATGAACGCTTATGTCAGTATCTTAAGAAGCTTGAGATGTCTGCTTCGATTCTCTAAGTTTTGTTCATGAACTTGCCTGTCAGATATGTATGTAGCTGTATTTCCGAATTCAGCTATATATATGTCTGCCAGGTAAGTATGAACAAACTTTATTGTGATATAATAAAATTTTTTGCCTTGCGTTATTTTACTACTGGTTGGTTCAAGTCATACACGCTTGCTGTAGTTACCTCTTCGGATGGCAACCGAGAGGTCTATTGTCTACTTATATTTTTAAGGACATTTAATCGTCACTCCCTGCAGCCTTCCAGGAGTTTTCCGATTTATCTTTTACCGTTGTATGGTAGTGTTCTGACGACACAAACGCATCTATATATTTAGCGTTTTCTGTTTCGCTTAAATATACCAGCTTGAGAGTCTCTTTTTGTTCAAAAAATAACGGACCTATTTCTTCGTAGAATAGGGTAGCTGGCAACCCAGACATAAAGTTAAGAGACGACGTTCGTAAGCTGCTGGCTGCTGCTGTGTCTGACTGTCCAAGTTCCAACCGAGCCACCAGTAACAGATCGTGCGCTGTCATGCGCTGTAGGTTACGTCTCTCTCTCCTGCGGGATTGACTGACTAACCGTATCTCTGTGCTGGCAGTTACGTCTCTCCTGCGGATTGACTGACTAACTGTATCTCTGTCCTACAATCACGGACTTTAGCCTAAGATTGAGGGGATTTCTTACGTGAATGAATAAACGTTGCATTAGTTTTGCCTTACTATGTTCAACAGAGTTATCTCTTAATCCTTTCGGTGCTCGTTACCGCACGGTATAGAACTACGAGTCTACCGCAACATTGCACTTTTATATGCTCTCCTGCTTAGGCAAAGCGCAGCCTTATAGGGAAGTAAGCATACTCGGGGAGGGAATGGATGAGCTTGCTGGGGACCATTTCCTTCCTGAAGAAGTTTGTTTCCCCGATAGACTGCAATTCAGACCACAGTTTTTTTTCCTACCGGGAAACTGAAATATTATTCGAGATCTAGGAATTATCTGAACATCTCTCAGTGCGTCATGATAAAAAGAAGGTGCCGGACATCTGGATAGTGTTTCAGATGTCCTGGATCTTAATCTGAAAGAAGTAATGCAATTTCGGTAGTCCCTCCCGTCTCGAAACGAGTTTTTGGAACCAGTGGTCCCACATCAACTCTGATATTCCACCAAGCTCTCTCATATCTTAAGAAGTATCTTCTCTCCGGTCCCTGCCCTCGAGTTTACGAGAAAGAGCCTATTATAACACAGGCGTAGAATGTAACGATCATCTAGAGGTTCGTTACAGGATTGCAAAAGTCCGTACGAATCGTCTCGATCGACGGCAGCAACGATAGATTACTAACATGCTAGGTATTTTAATTAAGTGGTGTTCTTTTTATGGTTGTCTGAGAGGGTTATTTCCTCTTCAGTATGTGAAGTGTAATGTGTTACGTTAGCTTTGTGTGTGGTTCAGGTGGTCTAACTTATCCTAGCATGAAGCCCCTGGTAAGAGAGGGCTAGGGTTTCCTGTCAACAAATTGGTCCCGTCCAGTTGTCAGACCCTTGTTATTAGCTTTCTCAACAACAGGTCACATCCTAGTTGAGAGCTACTAAGGTTTAGCAGGCTAAGAGGCAGGACCTACGAAGTCAGCTACCTTAGCAGGTAAGGAACTTAATAAATATTTTAAAAATTAGTTAATTTTTGAATTATGACGGATGTTGCTGTCTGTGACCCACCTCCAATGTGTCAATCAGCTATATATATACCTGCCAGGTAAGTGTCATGCATAAAAATGATATTGTTATGATACAATAAAGTTTTATGCATACTTACCTGGCAGGTATATATAATTAAATTCCACCCTCCTCCCCTCAGGAGACAGGGTTCAGAGAAAATCTGAGGAAAACGGGAATAGTTCCAAGTACCAGCGCCACGGGAACGTGGGGGAGATCACCTGAACTACCAGTGGTCTAGCGGTTGCCGAGAGTTTTGAAAATTCTGCCAGTGCGAACAGACACAGAGAATGTTGTTTGACAGATTTTGCATCTGTCAAACAACAAAGACCTTCACGATCATTGAGGTCTGTGGAATCTCGATTCTAGCTCACCATCTACTTTTTGCCTCGCCTGTTTTCTCGGAGTCAGACACTCGTGCGAGATCAGGCGACATATAGTAGCCCTGAGTTTCTTATTGACGAAGTCGATTGCGGGCGAGACGTTGGGTTTTTTGCGTTGATACACCCCAAGGTTTGCTTAGATTGAATCCGCCCAGCAGTCCAGACACTCTCCTTCAGCTAAGAATAGTGCTGCTTTTGGTCTCAGGGTACAGCCTTGCTGTCCTTGATTCGTCTGACTGGTCAACTGGTCGTATTCACCTTGACTTTAGTACAGACTGTGCATTTCCGGATCGAAGCTTTCAATATGGAACTTAGACGTAGTCTGAAGTTCGTGATGTCAAAGCATTCGAACCTCTCCTGCCTGTTAACTTCTGTATGTGATCAGGAAGGCTTCTTCTAAACCACCCTAGATACGACAAAGAGGGTTAGTGAGATTTTAAGCCATCGTCACAAGTTTTTGGCTTTAGAGAAAACACAAGGAGGTGGTCTCTCTAAGCCTTTCGTTATGGCCTAAGAATGGAAACCCTTTTTGTCCTTGGGCCAGGATCTTGGTAAGCAAGGATGGCACAAGTTAGTGGCAGGAGCCAGAGAGAGTCCTGTGCCCTGTCAGGTCTCTCAAGTTTTATCTACTTAAAATCAAGAAAGTCGAAGTCAGTCGGGCAATCTGCAGTGTTCCGAAAAAGACCAGACTTGCCCATATTGAAGTACACCCTGGTTTTAGGGTTTAAGGAGTTCTTTCAAAAAATGCTCCTTCTTGTGTTTGCACAAGATTGAAAGCTTTTTATCTGAATGCTCACGAGGTGAGGGCGCGGCCTCGGAAGCATTTCAACAGAGCATGGCACTCAGCAACATCCTGAGTACCATGTTTTAGCGAAGCAACTCTGGGTTCACTTCACACTCCCTGCGAGATGTGAAGATGGCATATGAGATCTGCTGCTCGCTAGGGCCATACTGTCTGCAGACACAATCTTGGGGGCAAGAAGTACTACTCATCCTATCCTGTAGAAAATGGTTAGGAAGAGCTCTTAATTTAGTTGTGGAGTCGCTGACAACGGCGACTTCTTAACTCTGAAGCCTTAGTTAACACACATTAACTTTGGCTAGGTTGGTCAGGTGGTGATATATATAATTATATATATATATTTATTTTACTTCTTAGCCCTCATGGTATGGTCAATATGGTCTAGTCAACATTGTGGTCACGCCCCCGTTGACAGATCATCTGGAGTGCACAGCTTCATAGTCTCTACCTTGCTGGCAACTCTAGTAAAGCAGAAGCAGACTTGGGTGACAGTAATCACGAAGTCGGCTATCTAACAGGTGGAACCAAGATGTAAATCATCTGCATGCATTTGTGTCCCAAAACAAATCCTTCTATTCTGTCCCTTCCCACCTCCAACGGTGGGGTTCAACTATATATATATATCTGACAGGTAAGTTCATGAGCAAAATGATATTGTTATGATACAATAAAGTTTGTTCATACTTAACTGGCAGATATATATATATTCAAGTACCCACCCACCTCCCCTCAGGGGACAGTGGAAATAAAAATTATGAATAGAAAAATGGGAATGGTTCCTGATACCCGCCTCCCCAGCGGCGGGAATGGGTACTAACCACCTGACTCCCACTGCGTGTGTCGTAAGTGTTTAAATTTCTGTCGGATTCGGAAAAATACAGCTATATATATATCTGCCAGGTAAGTATGAACAAACTTAATTGTATCATTACAATATCATATTTGGCCTTAATTTCTAACTTTGGAGAAAATACTTACTTCGAAAGGAGAGTAGAGGTCTTTAGCTGCGTCTCTCACCAACAACAAGTCGCGACTGATGAACATCTCCGGTGTCAGGACGCGTTATAAGTACTTTTTCAGAGGGTGGCCATCTGTGATCGTTGGTGTGTTGGGCCAGTCCATGCGGTTGTTTACCCTAATATTAAAGCAACCAGTTACAAATCTGTCATATTATGATATTCCCTAACATTAAGTTATAAATGGAAGTATAGTAATCTGATCTTCCCTAATCTAATCTAGTAGGCAGTTTTACTTAGTACTTCCCCATTAAAGAAAACCTATTACTATAAAGGATAGTATAAACTAACCTAACCTAGTAGGATGTGTTACTTAGCCAGGGAGCAGAGCCCTGGGACCTCATCCATTAAAGAAAATGTATTATAAAGGAGAGTATACTAACCCAACACTGGTGATGGAAATCTATTAGAAAAGGAACTGCATGAAATGTTACCTGTAATGGAAATAAAGAAGAGAGAAAGGTTATCAGGTAATACATGTGACAAGATACGAAAAAATAGAACAAGTCTTGTAACTGTATCTCATGGAATATAATATAAGGGTAAATGTCATCAAAAGGGAACAAGATAATATACATAAGAAGAAACTATTATGATTGACAAATGTGGAATAAATGATTGCAGAACAAAGAGACGGCATGTAAACACTGGAAACAGAAACAAATAACACGTAAACATTATGTATGAATCCCTTCACGTCCTCAACCTACCCTCACTGAGAAAAAGATCTCAATCCATCCTAATCCCCACTTTTCCTCAAACTTCTTATTGCCTTTAGTCGGATTCTTAAGAGACTTTTCCTCAATTTGGAGTTCATACACAAGCAGCACCTATTATGATTGACGAACGAGAGATAAAAGATTGCAAAAAAAAAAAAAAAAAAGACAAAAACTTGAAATAGGAAGGAATATATGTAAACATGGTGTATGCTACCCTCCAATTCCTCAAATGTCCATCACTATGAGAGATCGAGATCCCCGTCTCCCTACCTTTAGTCAAACTCCAATTGGCTTTTAGTATGCATTCTCAAGAGGGTTTTTCTGAATCTTGAGTTCATATTGTAACATGATTGCATATAATCTATATGATTGTGTCCTTCCTTTTACCCCCTTTTTACTCAGGTAGACAATCCCCTTCTTACCTAAAGCTCCCCTATAACACTGAGCATGCGCGATAGTATTTGAAATGGCCACCATACAATAACATATCATCACCCTCTCCATGTGGTTTACTACACTCAGAACCATGCTCTCCCTAGGGGTCCCCTACCTTGTAGGATGATAGCATCCCTACGGGTCTCCTACCTTGTTGGATGAAGTTCTGAGGTTAATAATGTACAGGTTAGTTATAGTCGACAGGCAAAAAAAAAATTGTAAATTTTTAATAAGCAACCAAAATACTATATGAAAAGTCAGTATCATATAAGTAACTTGCCAAGTAATAACATCGCTATACTAGTTTCAATTTGAGTGGCAGCTTAAATTTTAAAAATCACAGTAGCACTTCTTTTGTGTTTGAATGGGTGACTAACCCTGCCCACTTTTGGGGACCTGCAGGTACAACAGAGCTGAAGAGCTCAATCCGTTTCTGCAGGCTTGCGACTGAACATCTGTTGTATGAAGCAGCTTATGTTGACTTATTGCTTAGTGGTTGATATTTCCTCCAAGGTGGGTGAAGTATTTTTACCTTTGGTAGTCTTCGTGCTAGTTAGTGCTACTTTAAGTTTTTTGAGACTTCTCACTGATTATGTTGAACTCTAGTTCATATAGTATTCGTTATTGCAGTGAAGTCTGCAAGACGAGAGTTGCTAAAGCCTCATACTGCGTATGTCCACACTATTTGCACCAATTGTAGAGGGCAAGTGTGCACAAAAGATTTAACTGTAATGAGTGCAGGGACTGGGATGAGAGGTAAGCATCGGTATGAAAATATCTTCATGTAGATTATAATATTTCAAAACTAATGGCAATGAAAGCATTTTAATAGCATACTAAAGGTTTTCATTAACCAAAATTATTTCCATGAAACTTTTCAAATAACTTGGCAATACGAGTAGCATAGTTGGTTGTAGTTGTGATTAGCATATGAGATGGTTGTTGATTGTGTCATGAAAATTTCATCCAAAGTAAAATATTTTATAACTTACTTTAAAAAGGTAAGGTCAAAAAGCATTTCATCAGACAAACTAATGGCTTTCCATGAAACATTTCAAATAATTTGCTCATAGTATTTGTATTTGTTGAGGTTACCAAGAAAATTAAATACTTAACTGAACCAAAATTGGTAAACACAGATTTATTTTTGCATGGGGGCCTTTGGAACCAAACCCCAATGTAAAAAGAGGGACTACTGTATTCGTATATAAAACTTAATTTTATCATGGAAATACCATTTTTCCAAGGTAGTACCCAGTGCAGAGCTCTTCTACAGTTCCACCATGATCTCTTTCTGGCTTCATGAGATGATCAAGCAGGTATAGGCTATTCTTTGTTTGACAAGGTAGATGAGAGCATGTTCCAGGCAAGAGCTCATGAGGTCTGGTCAGGGGCATCCCCCATCCCTTGTAATTCTGAAAGAACCTGTTGGCTTAACAGGTGTTACAATACAAATAGGAGTGTTCCTGCCAGATCACATCATAATGTTTTACCCTCAGGATGTTACCCACGGGTCCTTGGACACATTTTCCTTGGGTCCTGAGGTGGCTGCTCAACAAGTTGCGTAGCTCACCTGGATCTCCTAAGGGGACTTGTAGCATTTTGCCTAAGGTGAACGGTAAGTGAGACAGAGTACTGTACTGTGTTAATAACTGGTCTCTTCCCTTTTTTCTTTTACCTTTCTCTTTCTTAGGGCAGAGAGGCAGGTAGCGAGCCATCACATGCTTGACAGGCGAGCCAAACAAGTGAGTCTGCATAACTTGAGTACCTCATCTATCATCTTTTGTAGATTATTACATGTATGTCTCCCCTGTTTAGGCAAGGGAAGGGAGGGATTGACAATGAAACAAACCCTTTGGTTTTTATTAGCAGTTTTATTTTCTCTGACACTGAATTCATCTAATCTTCTAATGAAGTAATGACGCAAACTCATTATTTCATGCGCAGGAATCTAGCGGTCGTAACAAGCCATACGTTCAGTATGCTAAAGGTGTGAGATTCCTTCCTCACTCTTTGAGACCAGGAAGGTATTCCTAGTTGGGTAAAACTTCCAGTCTGTTCAGAGATTTACCCAGACTCCATCCTCCAAAAGGTAAGTCTCCTATGTAAAGACTGAAGGTTTGTATTTGTGTTGGAACAAATAGCATGTTTTTAAAGTATACTATGTAAATTGTATTTTTCCTTAGATACAAACCTGAGGGACTTTATGTTTATGGCCCCACCTAAGCCACCCCTCACTTTAGTACCTGGGCCAAAAAGCAGTGGAATGCAGACCGACGAGTGGGTGGGGCTTCCCCCCTACATCAGTAGTTAATGACCTTGTCCGAAAGTTAAATGGCAATTCCAGCTCGGTTTTGCAAGCTAAATGCTATGTAAAGACCTTCAGGCTTTGTATGTTGGGAAAAATATAAATTACTTTAAAAATCTGCTGTGTATTATAGCCTGCACCTGAATACCCTATTTTATAGCCTGTAATTGAATATTCAAGATGTCTTACAGGTAACAGGAATTCCACAGTGCCTAACAAAAACTAACCTGCACTTTACACAACTTTCAATTCAAGAGGTTTATCTAAAAATACTATTTAAAAGCTTATTATACTACCTCCAATTTTCCATATTATTTTCCACCCATAAATTCATGTGACATTACTGTAGCACTTTTGTATAACCAAAGTCCTTTCCCCTTAATTGGTGGGTCCTCTTATCTGGACAATTCTGGCTTGGAAAGTATGTGTGGTACTTGACCTTGGCTTGGAGGTGCATTTGGTCCAGTTAATATTTGTACCTATTGGATACAGATCTTTGTATTTTTATGTCATTGAATTGGAATATAAAATTTAGGCCAAAGGCCAAGTGCTGGAAGCCATGAGGTTATTCAGTGCTGAAAGGGAAATTGAGTGGGAGGTGCAGCAGGAGGAAAACCTTTTACAGTTGCACTGTGAAACAGTTGTTAGGAGAGGGTTGAGGACAGTAAGATGGAAGAGAATATGAAAGGAGATAGGGGAAGAAGGGATGCTGCAAAGAAACCTAAGTATTGCTTACATGACATCACTGAGCTTGGTAGTAAGGTTGTTGCCTAACATCGAGTGAGAGAGGGGGTGTTGGAACCACCTGATCGCTTCAGTATAGAAAAAATGCAAATTATCTTGAGTTTGATTTTTGTAATGAGTTGTATATTTGCTATAGGCATTGAATGTGTAGCTTCTGTCATCTTCGTTAAAAAAGTCAGTCTTTTTGAAGAATAGTCAGCCATCCAGCCTCATTAGTATCTGTTGGGCTTGCTGATGAAGTTCACAGGACGTATGCTATCAGTACCACAATCAAGGCCTTTGTTAAGTTTGTTAAAATGGTTAATTCAGGAATCAGTTATATTTATTATGAATTTATGAAGGTTCATACAGCAGACAACATTATTCTTATATAGATATTGTGCTTGGATACAGAGTAGCTGACTTCTGGTTCATGCATGATTTCCTGTCAATTATCGGTGAATGTACATTTGTTCTTATAAGAAGATGAGTCTTCACCTCTTATATGATAATACTACTGCCGAAAGCTGGTCCAAGGTTCTAATACGTATGCTGTTACAAAAAATTCCCAATAACCTTTAGCAAAACTTTATTTCAATCTTTGGTAATGCAGTAGTGTCCAAGTACAGCATCAGAGGAGAATGAAGGTGTTCCCAATAGTTCTTTACTTTTTGCTACATGTTAGTTTCAACCATCACTTCAAAGAGCAAGTTTCAGCCCTAAAAACTGTAGTTCATTTGAAACACCCCTTTGAGAAAGTAAGCCTCTTTGAGGAAATGTCTCTTAGAAATTGAAGGTCTGTTAGAAAGAGAGACAGAAGCAGCAAAGATTCTGCCAGACAGTTTTTAGACAGTATCTGTGAACATCATGGGTTCTTGTTGGCTTGACTAGAGAAAGAGGTAAAAGGCCAAGTGGAGGATGTCAAGGAATGTTTTTCCTTTTGTCCCATCCCCCCCCCCCCCCCCCCCCCCCCGCCCCCCCCCCCCCCCCCACTTTCAAACCTTTCTATTCCTCTCAGTTTCCTTTTTTAGTACTGAATGAACTCATAGGTCCCAGCTCTTGGCTTTTGTCCATGATTGTAGATGCTATTGATTCCCCCACCCATGCTTCTGCCGTACCATTAGTTAGAGGCTGTTGATGATGACTTATAAGGTTCTCCTCAGGTTCACGAGTTGGGTATTGACATTAATTCAGTGAGTACTAGACGCAAATGACAGCAGTATTTAAACAAATTCATGTTGCAAGTTACGATACAGTGAGATTATATCTGTCAGAGTGGAATCTTGTGAGACACAACAGACAGAGCAAAGGAAATCCTGCGAACTGTTGGTTAATAGACACATGTTTAGACAACTGCTTGTCTTGAAGGAGACTTGGGAATCAGTGTCTGTGGAAATCATGACTGCGATATGGGTTCAGTATAATTGATGGTTTTGTACATGCAACTTCCCCGGCAGATATATACTTAGCTATAGTCTCCGACGTCCCGACAGAATTCAAAAACTGCGGCACCACGCGACAGTAAGGTCTAGGTTGACCAGCCCACTCCCGCCGCTGGGTGGCGGGAATAGGAACCGTTCCCGTTTTCTAAACCAGAATTTTTCTGTCGCCGGTAGCAACAACATCGTTGTTGGTACCTCCTGCATTGGAATTCTTTTCTCGTTGGCCGAGGATTATCTATCTGTCTTTTGGTGATGTACTTTGATCTTTGGTTTTGGCATACGCTTATCGTGGACTGTTTTTTGGATTTGGAATTGGATTCTCTTTAAAATGTCTGACGTGGCACCTGTATTTAGGGTGTGTGCGAAAGAGGTATGTAAGGTGAGGCTACCGAAAGCATCGGTGGATCCTCACACAGTTTGTAAAAAATGTAGGGGAATGATTGTTCTGAAACTAACACCTGTCTGGAATGTGAGAGCTTAACGGAAGTGGAATGGAAGACCTTGGCTTCTTATGTAAGGAAACTTGAGAAAGATAGGGTTAGGAGGGCTTCCATCAGAAGCTCAAGTAGATCCTGCTCTAATGAACAGGAAGTAGCTCCTAACTTTCATAGTATTTCTCCTGCTCATAGTTTGGCTTCAGCCCCTTCCCCCAGTAGCGAACCTGTAGATGCCTCTACGGAAATGGCTGCAATGAGAGCCTCAATAATCAGCTTGAAAACGCAACTACAAGCGATGAAGGAGACAGGTAAGCGCAGTATGTGTGCAGTGATTTGTGCAGTGTCCCCAGTGAAAGGGAGGGGGCGTCTACAGACCCGATTGCTCTAGGCCTAGAACCTCTTTCAGACTCCCATGACCAAGGGAGGAGGAATGTCGAAAGCCGCAAGGGGGATGTAGAGTATTCCCAACGGTCAGGCGTCCCTTCGGCAGATCCTGTAGCCGCTTCCCAGGCTGCCAAGGATAGCTACTGCAAAAGCGTCCTGAGGAAGTGCTTTTCGGACTCAGACTCTTCGTCTCCCAGAAGGGGATGGAGTTCTTCCGCTAAGTCGCGTCCTCTTAAGAGATCCTGGAAGACGCCAACTAGCGAAGCGTTACGTTCCAGTCCGGAGCCTTTTCCGGAGTATTCGCCTGCTCGTAAGAAGAGAGCCATGAGAACTCCTGACTCGCCTCCGGAAGAACTATCACACAAGACAAAGGAAGTCCTTGGTAGGACTCCAACAGCAGTTGTCTGCCTTAGTGGGAGTTCTTTCTGAAGGCTCTTCTAGGAAGAAAGACATTTCTCTTCCCATCAAGAGTTCCGTTAGGAGAGATTCAGAGAGTAAGCGTCCTGGCGTTAGCAGACGCTCCTCGCCTGAAAGGTTTTCGTCCCCAGCGAGACCTTCTTCAGTCGTATATGACAAAAAATCGGAAAACGCCCTACGAGCAAGAGTTCTCCAGGAGTTTGGCTAGAGAAGAGTTTGCCTCCCATAGCAAGCATCAGGAGCCTGATTCGCGAATTTCTCGTGAGAGAATTCGTTCGACTAAGAGCTCCGGGAGAGAAGAGAGTCCCTCTCTATTTAGAGCTCCGCTAGAAGAAAGAAAGGAGCGCTCGTTCGTCCTCGAGACATTTTCCGAAGGACGCAAGAGTTTCGCCGAATAGGCCCCGAAGATTGGACAAGTTTTCTTCAACCTCCTAGGAGGAGTAGGAGAGATTCTAGCTCCTCTACGGAAAGACGCAAACGGGAAAAGAGTTATTCGCCTGCTAGACGCAGTCAACAGGACGCAAACGTCTCCCCTCATGGACGACGGGAACAAAGGGTTCTCCTTTCTCCTCGCAGGCGCATTTCGCCTTCTAGGCGTCCTCATCAGGACGCAAATGCCTCTCCTTCTTGGACCAGGCAGCGCTCACCAGGACGCAAGCGCCTCGCCTTCTTGGCCTAGGCGCTCTCACCAGGACGCAAACGCGTCTCCTTCTTGGCGCCAGGAACAGGATGTTCTACTTTCGCCTAGCAGGCGCTCTTCGCCTCACAGGCGCCTGATTCAGGACGCAAGCGCCTCTCCTAGCAGACGCAAGGAGCAGATCAGAAGCCCGAGTATAGGGAAACTCCAGGACTCGTACAGGAAGGATGATAGGAGTAAGGACGAAAGGAAAAGACTTCCTTCAAAGGATCGGTCTCCTGTTGAGGAAAAGCCCTCTTCTCCTTGCATCACGTTTGGAAGAAGTATCGGATGAAGAGATAGCCAAAGATGCAGGAGTTTCAGACTATAAGAGACTTGCTTCTCTGTTGCTGCAGGTGTTTGGAGACTCACTACGCCAGTCGGATCCCCCTTCGCCAGGATCGTTATTATCCATTACGAAAATGTCGAAGGCCTCCTCATTCGTTAAGATGACCCCTACTCTTTCTATGAGAAAGTCTCTGAAGAGTCTCGAGAACTGGCTCAGGGCTAAGAAGGAAGCGGGTAAGACAGTATTTTCTTGTCCTCCCTCTAAGTTGACAGGGAAACCAGGGATGTGGTATGATACCAAGGAGCCAATGGGCCTGGGTCTCCCTTCGTCCTCTGATGCGGATTTTTCCGCTCTTGTAGATGCGTCTAGAAGACGCTCTCTACACTCGGCAAAAGCCTCTTGGGGAATGTGTGAGGTGGATCATCTCATCAAGGGCCTCTTCAAGACTCTCGAAGTCTTTAACTTCATGGACTGGGCCTTGGGAGCTTTAGCCAAGAAGTCGCAAGAACCAGACTTCGTTTCCATGGAAGAGTTGGGCAGTGTTTTAACCTGCCTAGACAAGGCGGTTATGGATGGCTCAAATGAAGTGGCATCCCTTTTTGGATCCTGTATTGTGAAGAAGAGGGCAGTGTTTAGCTCCTTCTTAACGAAATCTGTTTCTCCTCTGCAGAGATCCTCCCTTTTATACGCGCCCCTCTCTAGTCACCTGTTTCCTCAGGACATAGTGAGGGACATTTCTAAGACGCTTTCAGAAAAGGCCACACAGGACCTGCTGGCCCAGTCAGCGAAGAGGCTGAAGCCTGCTGTGCCGCTGGCGAAAAAGGAGAAAGTTCCCTTCCAGCAGCCCTTTCGAGGAAGGTCTGCACCAAGAGCTTCTCTTAGAAGTAGACGACCGGAGAAGAGAGGAAGGTCTTCTCGAAGGCCGTTCGTCAAAACCCAGTGAGACGGGGGTCCTCCAGATAAAAGTGGGTGCCAGGCTTCTAGATTTTTACGAAACTTGGGCACAGAAAGGTGCCGATGCCTGGTCCCTATCCATCCTAAAGAAAGGATATTTAATCCCCTTCAGGGAAAAACCTCCCTTAACGACAACTCCAAGGGAGTTAACAGCAAATTACAAGGAATCTGTCAAGAAACAAGCCCTTCTACATCTCGTGGAGCAGATGCTTCTTTACAAGGAAGCCATAGAGGAAGTAAGAGATCTCTCTTCCAGGGGTTTTAGTTTCAATCGCCTGTTCTTAGTTCCGAAGAGCTCAGGAGGTTGGAGGTCCAGTTCTGGACGTGAGCGCCCTGAACGTGTTCGTAGCAAAGAGGAAGTTCACAATGGAGACGACAGCCTCGGTGTTAGCAGCCCTGCGTCCAGGGGACTGGATGGTATCCCTGGACCTGCAGGATGCTTATTTCCACGTACCAATACACCCGTCGTCCAGGAAATACCTCAGATTTATGGCTCAAGGAAGAGTATTTCAATTTCGGGCCCTATGCTTCGGACTATCAACAGCCCCCCAAGTATTCACGGGACTAATGAAAAATGTGGCTCACTGGCTTCACCTCGAAGGGATTCGGATATCCTTGTATCTAGACGACTGGCTGATACGAGCACAGTCGCGAGTCAGATGTCTGGAGGACTTAAAACTGACACTGGAGTTAACACAGTCCTTGGGACTGTTGGTAAACCTCGAGAAATCCCAGATGATTCCCCAGCAGAACATTGTTTATCTGGGGATTCGGATGGATTCTCGGGGTTTTCATGTGTTTCCATCACAGGAAAGACAGAACCGCTGCTTGGAAAAAGTAGCAACCTTCCTAGAGAAAGAACAATGTTCCGCGAGGGAATGGATGAGTCTTCTGGGGACCCTTTCCTCGTGGAACAGTTCATTTCTCTAGGAAGGCTTCACCTAAGGCCGTTACAGTTCTATCTAAGAGAACGTTGGGATCAGAAATCTCAAAATCTGTCCGATTCCTTCCAGATCACGAAGGAGATAAAGGAGGACCTGCGTTGGTGGATGAATCCGTGCAGGATCAGCGAAGGAGTATCCCTTCACGTTCCGAACCCTCGGCTAGTGTTGTACTCCGACGCCTCAGGATGCGGGGTGGGGAGCCACTCTAGGGACGAGAGAAGTGTCAGGCACCTGGAGGGGAGAACAGGTGTCCTGGCACATCAATATGAAAGAATTAGCAGCGATTCACCTGTCCCTCATACACTTCGAGGCTCAGATCGCAGGTTCAGTCCTGCAGATCAATTCGGACAACACAACAGCCCTAGCTTATATCAAGAAGCAAGGAGGGACGCACTCGTTCTCCCTTTACGTAGAAAGCAAGGGAACTACTGCTTTGGGCAGAAGAGAGAAGAATCACTCTCCGGACGAGATTCATCCAAGGGGACAAAAATGTACGAGCCGACCTTCGTGAGCAGGAGAGACCAAGTACTGCCTACAGAATGGACGTTGCATCAGGAAGTATGCAACAGACTATGGAACCTCTGGGGGAGATCAAAATATAGATCTTTTTGCCACCCATTGGAACAACAGGCTGGAAAGTTACTGCTCTCGATCGCCGACCCAAGGGCGATTGCGGTGGACTCCCTTCTCCTCGATTGGGCCGGAATAGACGGGTATGCTTTTCCTCCGTTCAAAATATTATCGCGGAAGTGGTAAGGAAGTTTGCAGCAGCAGAGGGAGCCAAACTGACCCTCATAGCCCCGTTCTGGCCTTCACAAAAACTGGTACACAGAGGTACTGGGATGGATGGTAGACTTTCCGAGATCTCTCCCAAACAGGAGCGATCTTCTCAGACATCAACCCACTTCGACAGGTATCACAAAAACCTACCCGCTCTCGCTCTGACTGCCTTACAGACTATCGAAGGACTTGTCAGAACGAGAGGCTTTTCTCGAGAAGTTGCGAAAGCTATCGCAAGAGCGAGAAGACCATCTACTATTCGAGTCTACCAGTCGAAGTGGGATGTGTTTCGCAGATGGTGTAGAGCTCAGAAGATATCCTCTTCCAGTACCTCTGTGACAGATATAGCCGATTTCCTCCTGTATTTGAAGGAGAAATGTAATTTAGTAGTCTCTACAATTAAGGGCTATAAGAGTATGCTATCTTCAGTCTTCAGGCATAGAGGCCTTAACATTGGGGAAGACAAAGATTTGCATGACCTGATAAGATCCTTCGAGACGTCAAAGAACAGAGGGATTAGAGCACCTAATTGGAACTTAGATGTGGTCCTAAAGTACTTAATGACCTCAAAATTCGAACCTCCCTGTAAGGCTACGTTCAGAGACCTGACAAGGAAGTCTTTATTCTTGGTCGCGCTGGCTTCAGCGAAAAGAGTAAGAGAGCTACAAGCCTAGAACATAATGTTGGCTTTAGGAACGACTCGGCGTTCTGTTCCTTCAAACCAATGTTTTTGGCGAAGAATGAGAACCCTTCGAAACCTTGGCCTCGAACATTCGAAGTAAAAGGACTTTCTTCGCTTGTAGGAACAGAGCTAGAAAGGGCTCTGTGCCCAGTGAGAAGCCTTAAGTTCTACATAGAAAGGGAAGAACGAACTACAGGGGAGTAAGGAAAGTTTATGGTGCTCAGTGAGAGATCCCAGAAGGCAGATCTCTAAAAATGCTCAGGCGTTCTTCATCAGAGACGTAATCAAGGAAGCCCATTTACAGTGTAAAGAAGAACAACTGGACCTCCTTAGAGTTAAAGCTCACGAGGTAAGAGCAGTCGCTACCTCTTTGGCATTCCACAAGAAACTTGTCTATACAGACTCTAGTGGAGTCGACCTTTTGGAGATGCAATTCGGTCTTTGCAGCTCATTACTTGAGAAGACATTTCAAGTGACGTACGACAAGTGCTTTACTCTAGGAGCGTACGTATCTGCGGATTCGTTGCTGGGACAGGGAGCTGAACCCAATCCTTTTTAGTTTATTAAGTTAGGGTTTTTAATGGTGTTTGGTTGCATTTTTTTGGTCGATTGAAAGAGGGTGCGAGGAGTTGACCCCTTTCAAATCGTAGTGCTAACTGTTAGTGTGGTCAGGTGAGCGGGATTTGGGTCGTTATGCCCTTGCCGTTGTCTTAAATACATAAAAAGCTCTATCATGTAAGAGGGTTAGCCCCCGTTGGTATGATACAGGTCAAGGTTCTGCCATGTAAGTGGGTCAGCCCCCATTGGTACGATCCAAGAAAAGGCTCTACCATGTAAGCGGGTAAGCCCCCATTGGTATGATCCGAAAGGGTTATCAGTCGCAGGTCTCATCCTCTCTGTAACTCTGATGGCAAGCAGACTCATAGACAGTATCAATGAAGTCTTCTTCCATATCAGGTAGGAACCAAGGTTGTTTTTTGTTAATATACCTACAACATATGTTGTTTTCCCTGTTTTTATAATAAAAAAGTAATCAGTACGTAACTGTCTCTTGCCCTCCACCAAGGGTGTCAATCAGCTAAGTATATATCTGCCGGGGAAGTTGCATGTACAAAAATGATATTGTTAGTATACAATAAAGTTTTGTACATACTTACCCGGCAGATATATACGATTAAGGGCCCGCCCAGCCTCCCCTCAGGAGACAGGTGGAATAGAAAAATTCTGGTTAGAAAACGGGAACGGTTCCTATTCCCGCCACCCAGCGGCGGGAGTGGGCTGGTCACCTGACCTACCTGTCGCGTGTGCCGCGAGTTTTGAATTCTGTCGGGACGTCGGAGACTATAGCTAAGTATATATCTGCCGGGTAAGTATGTACAAAACTTTATTGTATACTAACAATATCATTTTTCCTATGAACAGTAAATTAATAGATCCAGTTTTATGTCTCGTAATTTTTACCTTCTTGTATTTCAGACTTTCTGCCCTCAAACAAGAAGTTGTCCGTTTGGGGCCTCAAGGTTTTGGAAATGAATGGGCGTCCAGCAATGAATTTCCTAAAATAGGAAATATAAAGTCCTAGATATCAGATTTGTGCATTGGTGAAAGAAGAGGAAATAAGAAAAGACGTAAATGAGAGTAATAGGAGTGAATATTGGTAAAATAAAAAAAGTTGGTTTTTCCGTAAATAAACAAACAATGTTGAAGGACCAGAGGGTAAAATGAGCATCTTGAAATATCCGCTAAAAATCGAGACTGAGGATCCAGTATCCCTGTCTCCCATCAAGAATGGAAGGGGAGATTTAGTGGGCAGTGATGCCCCAGTTAGCGACATCTATCTGTCTTTGGATCAGCTGACTCAAATCAAGACAGAATTGAAGACGGAAATTGAGGTGTGTTACGAGTCTGATGACGATGTGAAACATTGCTCTGAGGATTTTATGTCGGCGATCAGAGATGAAGATGATTTGCTGCCCATGAAAAAGGAAGTTGATAACAAGAATCCCTTCGTGTGCAGGGAATGTGGG
>NC_061094.1:44253482-44258482 GCF_015104395.2 Macrobrachium nipponense
TGCAGGGAATGTGGGAAAGCATTTCCCTGGAGGAGTGGCTTGAAACGACATTTCCGGATGCACACTGGGGAGAGGCCGTACACCTGTGGCGAGTGTGAAAAGGCATTCTCCACTAAGAGCAACCTCAAGAAACACATGAAGACCCACAGTGGAGATGGGCAATTCACTTGTGATGACTGTGGGAAGGCACTCTCCCATAAGTCATCACTCGAGATTCACTCTAGGATCCACACGGGCAAGAGGCCTTTCACCTGCAAGCAATGTGGGAAATTATTCTCCTGGAAGTCGAAGCCGAATATCCACATGAGGATGCACATGAGGGAGAGGCCCTTCGCCTGCAAGGAATGTGGGAAATCATTCTCCTGGAAGTCGATGCTCGAGAGCCACTCAAGGATCCATACAGGGGAGAGGCCCTTCACCTGCGAGGACTGTGGGAAATCGTTCTCCAGGAAGTCGACACTCAAGATTCACACAAGGATCCACACGGGGGAGAGGCCCTTCGTCTGCAAGGAATGTGGGAAATTATTTTCCACAAAGTCGAATTTCAAGAACCACATGAGGATCCACAAGGGGGAGCGGCCCTACATCTGTAAGGACTGCGGGAAAGCGTTCCCTCAGAAGTCAAATCTCTTGATGCACATGAGGATCCACGTGGGGAAGAGACCCTTTGCCTGCAAGGACTGTGGGAAAGCGTTCCCTCAGAAGTCAATTCTCCAGAACCACATGAGGATCCACACTGAGGAGAGACCTTTTGCCTGCAAGAACTGTGGGAAAGCATTCTCCCAGAAGTCAATTCTCCAGAACCACCTGAGGATCCACACAGGGGAGAGGCCCTTCACCTGCAAGGACTGCGGGAAGGCATTCTCCCAGAGGTCAAGTCTCAAGATTCACAAGAGGATCCACACAGGGAGAGATCCTTCGCCTTCAAGGTCTGCGGTAAAGCATTCCCCCAGAGGTCAAGTGTCCAGATCCACACAGGGAGAGATCCTTCGCCTTCAAGGTCTGCGGTAAAGCATTCCCCCAGAGGTCAAGTGTCCAGATCCACACGAAGATTGACGCAGTGGAGAGACCCTTTGCCTGTAAGGACTGTGGGAAAGCATTCGCCCAGAGGTCAAGTCTCTAGATCCACACGAAGATCTGGACAGGAGAGGAACCCTTTGCCCGCAGGGACTGTGGGAAGGCATTCTTCAGTAAATCGTATGTCAAGTTCCACTCCACGATCCACACGGGAGAGGCTGTAATTCTGTAGCGAGTGAGGGAAGTTGTTCTCCAGGAAGGAGAAACTCTATCAGCACATGAGGAGGCATTAAGGTTACCGATTGATTTTGCTTTGTCCCCCAATGCTTCATTGACTAGAGTCACTGCCTATGTACAATGCATTGTTCTCGGTTTGTAATTAACATTATGAATTTGACCTCTGTAGGCTAATCAGTTATTGAATTTACAGTTTATAACTCAATAAATTGGTTTTCTAACCATGTTTGTATTTAAGAAACTAATCCAGTATGAAAGTTGACTTATTGACTTAATAGAGATCCCAAAATCTGTTCAATTCCGTCTACATCATCCTCCTTGGGATAAGATGTATTATGAAGAATTCGTCAGTGATGATAAAAAGCAGAATTTGATGAGGAAGACAATGAAACCAAAATAAATTAAGAGTACATGAAAGATTTAGACTTCATTTTTTTTGTAGCAAACTGAATCAATTATAGGAGAGAAAATATAGGAATTGATAAAATATATTAATAAGTAAATTGATAAAATGAAATCAAAGCATAGAAAGGAGAATTAATTGAAAAGTCAGAATTAAAAACAAATATATATGAGAAACTTGCAAAGATAACTGCGCCAAAAGAGCAAAACCTACATAGAACACTAAATCTAAATGACAAGAAGATTAAATGTGAAATTAAATAAATATTTATTTATTCATTAACTTATAAGAAGTAAAGTAAAATCAGGACAAGATTGAGAATATTAATGGTCAAAATCCCACTTTTTCTAGATTTTTATATGAAGTAAATCGAAAAATAGTAAAATATATATGTAAAATATATAGTATAATAGAGAAAATCCTTTGATTTAACGAAGAACATCCATTCAGACAGAATGTGAGAGAGAGTTTCATTAGGGATTCCTCTTCCCTCAAAGAGAGAGAGAGGAATTGGAAGCACCTGGGCATTTTATTTTTTGAATGCAGTTTATCGCAAATGAGGACGACCCTTTCACGGACGACTGACATCTGGGAATATGATCTGCTTTGCGTAGGGTGACCACGTAGGGGGACGGTGCCATCGGTCCACCTCCCGTGGTGCGCTGTAGACATTACTTAAGGGTCTTTGCAGCTTCCTGCAGACCCCCAACTGCAACTTCTTTCATTCCTTTTACTGTACCTCCGTTCGTATTCTCTCTATTCAATCTGACTTTTCATCCTCTTTAACAATTGTTTCATAGTGCAACTTCGAGGTTTTCTTCCAGTTACACCTTTCAAACCTCTTTACTGTTAATTTCCCTTTCAGTGTTGAATGACCCTGTAGGTCCTAGGACTTGGCCTTTGGCCTAAATTCTATATTCTGGGTAGAATGAGGAAGGAAGGTTCAGTTGAGAAATATTCCGCCTGGCTTGATCAAAGAACTTAAATGGAAGCATAATATTCTGTAAGTGATTAAAAGGCTCTAAAAATCCTGTATCTTCACATGGGTCATATGTAGACGCCATCTGGTGCCCAGCAATGGAAAAATCTCACATTAACTGTAACTGACGATTCCGATGAGAAATATCCCCCCTGCCTTGATCAAAGAACTTAAATATACGGACGTGTAATATTCTGAAAATGACTTCAAGGCTTTCGTCCTACATTCTCGCGTCTTTCATGGACGTCACTCCGATTTCAGTAATGGAAAACTTTGAGATTAACTGTCGCTGTGAACTCGAAATGATGGCTGCAAGAGGAACAACCGATTACCTTGCCTGGATTGTCATTATTGAGTAATATTGACGTGACCTGTGTTTACGAAGGTGAAGAGAACGCTTCGAAAGTCTCAAAATTGAAAATGAACGCAGGCAGATTTACCGTAGAAGGCACTGTACGTGTTACTTAATTAAGGTTCTTTGCAGCGTCCCTTAGGCTACCAGCTGGAACCCATTTCATTCTTCTTACTGTATACGTTAGTTCATAATTATTCTCTTCCACCTTACTTTCCAGCCTCCCCTAGCACTTGGTTCATCGCACAACTGCAAGGTTTTCACCGTTACAACTTTTAAGCCTTTTTACTGTCAATTTCCGTTTCAGCGCTGAATGACGTCATAGGTTCCAGCGCTCGCCCATTGAACTGCCACCTCGGTGGCCGCGAGTTCGATTCTCGGGCACTGCATTAAGGTATTAGAGATGTGTATTTCTAGTGATAGAAGTTCTCTCTCGACGTTGTTCGGAAGTCACGTAAAGCCATTGGTCCCGTTGCTGAATGACCACTGGTTCCATGCAACATAAAAATACCATCCAAACAAACAAACAAAAACATTGACCTAAATTGTATATTCTATCTAAAGCTTCGGAAGCCTCAAAATTGAAAATTAGCGCAGGCAGATTTACCATAGAAGGTTTATCGATCAAATATATATTTTTTTTAAATGACGAAAAGAAGATCGAATCATCTAGAGCTAGACCGAACGCTGTCTTGATGTGAGAAGTTGCTCTCCTGATCTTTGAGAGCTAAGCTGGAGAAATAACAATGAGGAATTGCCGTTTTTTTATGTAATAAACAGACAAATTGAGCTTGGTTGGAATGTAGACAAACTGAGTACATTTCAATGATATTAAAATACAATAAAGGAAATTTAGTGAAAAGAAACAAAGATTGAAATCATTACATTGAACACAGGAGTCGAAGAATGATCTAGCATCCTCACATTTCCTAGACTTATCCTTTTTGAAATTACGAGCATGCTTGTCAAGAAATATGAGCAGGAAATGAGCTGTTTATTGGATGGAGGAAATCCCTGATACATAACAACAAGGTTTATAATCATAAGAAGACATAAAAAAAGATATGAGAAGTATTGTCAGGAGTTTCCGAAATCTTCAGCTTAAATTTTGCTTAAAGATATAAATTCTTATACCACTCGCCTTGATTGTGACCGGTCAGTATTTTACAGATTTCACCAAGATCCGAGATGAATAGTCTTGTTTTGTATGTAGGGGAAGAGAGAGAGAGAGAGAGAGAGAGAGAGAGAACAACAGCATTACAGCATTTCCATCAAGAAATCACATTGGCGGGAAACCCACTTCCCCTTCGGCTTGAAACGGAAACAGTTCGGGATTCACGATTTCTGTTTCAAAAAAGAAGAGAAGAGCAGGTATCCCTCTCAATTACGGGGTAATCCCACTTTCTTTCCAGATGGCGAATCTCGTCCGGGAAATCTAATTCGGTCGATGGATTGAATAGGTAATCGCATAAGGTTCGACGGCCCAAAGAGGTCCCATCCATTCCGCTGGAGGCGTGAATGTTCAGATGCACTTCGGGGAGGAGCGTCGGGAATGAGATGATTTGCAACAGTATAGCCAAACCCACCAGAGATTCTCCGTCTAGGATACTATTGCTAGTACTATCACTACTAGTCACAATATATTTATAACCATTATTATTATTATTACTATCGTTATTATTAACAACTTTATTAACAGTATAGCAAAACCAACCAGGGATTTACCGTAGGATACTGTTACTAGTACTATTACAACTACTCACATCATAATTATAACCATTATTATTAATATTATTGTTATTATTATCAACAACTTTGGGAGTGGGATGATTTGCAAGTGTAGTAAAACCACTCGGGGATTTACCGTCTAGGATACTATTGCTAGGACTATTACTACTGGTTACATTATAATTATCACCATTATTATTATTATTATTATTATTATTATTATTAATTATTATAATAATTATTATTATTTTTATTATGAACCACTTTGGGAATGGGATGATTTG
>NC_061094.1:44263482-44270982 GCF_015104395.2 Macrobrachium nipponense
CTTTTATATCGACTTCTCACGGCCCCACCAGGAAAGACCTTCCCGTCCCCTTCCTCTACTCCTGAGAAGTTTATCTCCCAGATTCCTTCCGCACATCCCTGTCAACTAAGTTTTAACAGCTTCACGAGTCCTGCATTCTCGTGCTCGGAATTAATTCACCAAGGGCACGAATTTCCCCTAAACTGTCGAATACTCGTAAACTTTCCACTTTTAATCACGCAGTTTCCTATTTTGCGGGAAGAATGCGCCTGGCATATCTCAAGTATTTTTTCAAGCTAAAAGTGAAAATAAAAAAAATTGAATCCCATTATTTCTATAATGGAATGTAATATAAAATTTAGACAAAAGGCCGAGCGTTGGGACCTACGAGGTCATTCAACGCTGAAAGAGAAATTGAGAGTAAAAGGTGATTTGAACCTAGATAAAAATACGTGATTTGAACAAAGACATGAATATGGATTTGAAGAAAGACCAGAATATAATAGATTTGAACAAAGATTAAAAGATGTGATTTAAACAAAAGCATGCAGTTTGAACAAAGACTAAATATTTGATTTGAAGAAAGACTAGAGTATAGATTTGAACAATGACTAAAATATGTGATTTGAACAAAAACATGCAATTTGAACAAAGACTAAAATTTGTGATTTCAACCAAGACTGAAATATGTGATTTGAACCAAGACTGAAAATATGTGATTTGGACCAAGACTAAAATATGTGATTTGAACACAAGCAAAATTGTAGGATTTGAAGAAAACTCAAATATGTGTTTTGAAAAGAAGAAGAAGAAGAAGAAGAAGAAGAAATAAAGACTATATTACAAGAAACAGTTCCTCCACCTTCAGAGTCTGTAGCCAAAGACTGTGCGTAATCTTGTATAGTATTTTCAAAGTTTTATTCCCAGTTCCTCACTTTATCTCGCTCTGAAAGAAGAGAAGGCCAAGGAGATAACGAATTCCAGAGGAGGTGCCTGACAGTGATTAATTTGCAGGATTGCAGAAGAGAAAGTCTTGCGTGGTTGCAAGCATAGTACTTGCAGTGAATAAGGCCAGGCCATCACTGTGGATATTCGAGTGCATGTATTTGAGATTGGTGGAATAAGCTTTCTCTTTTTCTGTTTCGTTTGCCAGTGAAGTTATGGTGATATAATGGAGGCTACTAAGGGACTGATAGTAAATCTACAGGTTTAACTTTTTATCCTTAAAAATACGAACATATATATATATATATATATATATAATATATATCATATATATATATATTTTATATACATATATATATATATATATAATATATATATATTATATATATATATAACATGTTATATAATATATATTTTATATTATATATAATAATATTATATATGAATAATAATCTATATATATAGAATAGTATATATATATATATATGGTATATATATATATATATATATATATATATCTTTATATATATATATATATATATATATATATATATATATATATATATATATATATATATAGTACACACACACATATATATATATATATATTTTATTATATATTCTATATTATATATATATCTCCATTATATAGTATATAAATATATTATTAAAAACACACACAATTAATATATTACTATATTATATATATATATAATATACATATATATATATATATATATATATATATATATATATATATATATATAATATATATATATATATATATATATATACATATATATTATAATATATATATATATATATATATATATATATATTATATATATGTATATATATATATATATATATATATATATATTATATATATATAGATATATATATATATATATATATATCATATATATATATATATATATATATATATATATATATATATATTATATATATATATATATGCATATACATATGATTATAATCACTTTAGCACATGATTCATTTATCACATATCCAAAGGTGAAAAATAAGAGACGTTGTGTATGATCTCACCAGTTTCGACTTATATGTCTGTGTGTGTGTCTGTGTGCGTGCGTGTGTGTGTGTGTGTGCATGGTGTTCGTACGAGCGTGTTCCCACACACGTGTGCCAAATAATATAAATCGAGAGTCTGTTCCCGGCAGACCAAATGATTCCCACATCTCCCTGGCAGCCAAAAGAATTTCGCTTACAAATATTCGAGCCTAATATAAAACATTTCGCCTTATGACGTCAAGACGCGAGGAGGCTATTCACAAATAAATTTCTATTAAACATAGCGTAATTTTGTCTTAGGAATTTACTGGCATCGCTTGGAATTTGAGTAGGAATTCGCACCCTCGGTAAATAAACGTCTCTGGGGAATTCGCAGGTTAAAAAGATCAAATATTAGCTCCTGTAGAATGATTAAATATTACCTCCTATAAAGTGATGAAATATTAGCTGGTATAAAATGATGAAATGTTAGCTCTTATAAAAGCATTAAATATTGGCTCCTATAAAATGATCAGATATTAGCTCCTATAAAATGATCAAATATTATTTCTTAATAAAATGAAGACTGGTATATGGGTCATTATCATCTTCAAACGCTTTGAAGATGATAATGGTCCATATAGAGCATAATGTTTATACTTTAGGCTGATCCTTTTAAGCGGCTTCTTTTAAATCAACATAACTCTCTCTCTCTCTCTCTCTCTCTCTCTCTCTCTCTCTCTCTCTCTCTCTCTCTCTCTCTCTCTCCCTAGCCTTTTTCCGGGAGTGATTTTTTTGACATGTTAAAGTTTCTTACTCTATTTCCTTCGCGTCTCTCTCTCTCTCTCTCTCTCTCTCTCTCTCTCGTCTCTCTCTTTCAGTACTACTCTCTCTCTCTCTCTCTCTCTCTCAGTATACTAGCCTTTTTCCGTGATTGTTTTTTTTTTAAATTGTTAAAGTTTCGTCTTCTATTCCCCTGGTGTATTTCCTCCCTAAGATTTAAGTACAATTAATGCCTGGGGTTCTTATGTCATCCGATGGCAATGACTTATCACGTAATTATAGCCTCACTTATCATACGGCAAGATTCAATTATAACGCAACTTGAAGCGTTCGTCTAATTAAGGCGTTACGATCAAAACAGTCTATGGTGCATTTACCTAATTGCTCGTTAATTATAGTAATTACACCATACCTCATTAACTCTTTAGTATTCATGGTTGTTTGTCTGGATTAATGTTAGAACGTATGAAGCATCCACGTTTAAGAGGAGGAGAAGAGTAAGTAGACGAGTATGAACTTTCCCTTTCATGCAAGACGATGATGACGTTTTGCTTAAAAGCTGAGAGAGAGAGAGAGAGAGAGAGAGAGAGAGAGAGAGAGAGAGAGAGAGAGAGAGAGAGAGAGAGAGAGAGAGAGAGAGCTGTTTAGTGATCAAACTCTTGACGTCATTTGGCGTCTTGTCCAAAGTAACGACTTGGTTGCAGAACCGACATTTAATTAAAATACAACACTTTTAGTCGAAAAAGAGGTGCACGAGCATTTAAACAAAATATTACTTTTTGATAACAAAAAATCTTGACGAGATACCTAAGAATTTAATGAAAATACTACACAATTTAGTTGATAAAAAAGGTACTATGTGGGCATTTATAAAATAGTAATTTTTTATTAGGAAAAATCTTGATAAGGCACCTGAACATTTAATGAAAATACAACACATTTTAGTCGAAAAAGCAGGTACATGACCCTCTAAACAAAATATTACTTTTTGATAAAAAAAAATCTTGACAAGGTACCTAAGCATTTAATTAAAATACTCACCTTTTAGTCGAAAAACAGGTACAGGTACATGAGCTCCTAAACAAAAGGTAATTTTTGATAAAAAAATGTCTTGATAAGGTACCTAAGCAGTTAATAAAAATACTACACCTTTTAGTCGAAAAACAGATACATGATCTAAGGTACCTAAACATTTAATGAAATACAACAAATTTTAGTCGAAAAACAAACTAGCACTTTTCGATAAGAAATATTTTGATAAGGTACCTAAACATGTAATGAAAACACGAGGACTTTGAAGCTCCGCCCCTTTTATAGAGTTGCCAGGTGTGGTATTATTAAGCAATAGGTGTCCGAAGATTTCAGAAAACTGTATCTTCAATTTTCTTGTGGATAGTACCTAAGCATCTAATGGAAACACTACACATTTTACTCCAAAAATAGGTAGACGAGCATCTAAATAAAATGGCATTCGTTTCGATAGCAAGCTAAACTTCAAGTAAACAGAGAGAGAGAGAGAGAGAGAGAGAGAGAGAGAGAGAGAGAGAGAGAGAGAGAGCTAAGGTCACCCAAGCATCAAGTCCAGCGAGTGACTTGGGGAAGGTCCATTCCTGTCTAAACAGCAACGAGGAAACTGCAGGGCTAATTAGGCACGACCTTGTTTGACATCTTGCCACGTCATTAAGCGCCCTTTCACGACTCCTAAACAGATATTTAGACCTGGAAGTTCTCAAAGCAGCGTCAAGCTGACCTAGATATGTTTTCGCGTATGCTTTTCTTCGTTCGTGTGCGTGTTAGTAGTATGCAAACGTGACTGCGTTGTAGATACACACACACACACATATATATATATATACATATTAATATATTTATGCATACACACATGTATATACATACATATAGTGATATATTTATGTATACATGCACATAAATACACACAGATATATTTCTACCTATATATATGTATAAGTGTGTATGTATAAGTTTACACACACACACACACACACACACACACACACACACACACATATATATATATATATATATATATATATATATATATATTAATATATATATATATTTCATATATTTATGCATACACATAAATACACACACACATATATATATGTACACAAATATGTAAATTCTTTTCACAATTCTCTAGAATCTTTAAGGAGCTCCTGATTCTTTCATTCTCTACATGAAAGATTAATAGAGTCTAATGATCGAGCATTGCAGATGAAAAACAAATAAGTAGTTAACACACCAGAAATCTACATTAGTAGCAATTCTAAAAAAAAATAAAATATTACGAAAAAATTTGACTCGCTTTCTGAACTGCTAATAATTCATATTTCCATGGGATGGCGCCCATCTTAATGATTACAAAGATCAAGTTGACTTATATTTTAGTGAAAGCCGATTCAGTTTCCTAGAAAGGTCCATCAATTTTTCAATAAACATTAACAGATGAATGCAAATCGCCACAAAATTATTATCACATTACTGTTCAATTCGTCAAGGTATATCGGACACCACAGAGAGTATTATTCCTCTACGCTATTACAAAAACTAGTACATAGGCAATTTATGGAGTATCGTCCAATTCCCTAAGTAACGCCAGAGTTCCATTAAAAGCATTGTTCACTTTCCGATGGAGAGCGTTCAGATGTTCCCAAAAGCTCAGAGATGGTAATATAGATAATGGAAGCGAGGTGTCCTTCTCCCCAGGAAACTGACAACGTAGCAGGGTCACATAGACATTAGTGGTTCTATTGCAAACTAATTTAAGTAAATATGTTTTGTTTATTAAGGGGAAAAACTGAAGAAGTGTAATTATTTGCGCTGATGGAAGCCAAAGTAACATAGATATTACAAAAACAGATTTTCCATGGTTACTTGAGTTCATGCGATTAAGCTATACACCTATTTAAAGAATTACAAAATGGAAAGTTAAATTGCTCAACAGAGCAATATTACGAAGGAATAAATAGAATTTAAAATTAAATGCCTCACCTCAGAGTCTCTCTCTCTCTCTCTCTCTCGGCATTTCTATGTCTCCCTGAATCTCTCCCTCTCTGTCTCTGCTTCTCTTTCTCTCCCTGAATCTCTGTCTCTCTGTCTCTGTCTCTGCCTCTGTCTCTCTTTCTCTCTTTCTCTCCCTAAATCTCTGTCACTGTCTCTCTTTCTCTCCCTGAATCTCTGTCTCTCTGTCTCTGTCTCTCTTTCTCTCTTTCTCTCCCTGAATCTCTCTCTCTCCCTGAATCTCTCTCTCTCTCTCTCTCTCTCTCTCTCTCTCTCTCTCTGCTGAAACGAAAGGAGACCTCAGCTCAGCTTTACGAAATGTTAATTTTCCGCGCCAAAAAATCCCGCTGGCAATTTTGGCATATGAACGGTAATGCTACATAAACTTTTCCTGTTTATGAGCGGAGGCATAAAAGGGGCTGAGAATATGTTCATTAACATCAGAAGAGAAGGAAAAGTGAGTCCGAGCTAATTAATTCCAGGGAGTTTAATGGACCGAGAATGCACTGCTTTGCTTTTTTTTTTTTTCAGGATTCGCGTCGGTTGTTCTACAGAGAATTTGGGCGTTCGTTCAGATCTAAATTTAACTTTTTATTTTTTATTTTCTACAAATTTGCCACGTTTCGTACGTTCAGTGAAGATGCACAAAAGGGTTAATGTGAATGTATACACGCACCTTTATATTTTGCATATTTTTTTTTATATTTCTTGGTGTTTTCTATACACATATATAGAAGATATATATATATAATATATATATATATATATATATTATCATAGATACATGTATATATATGCTACAAGCACGCACACACACACACACACACACACACACACACACACACACATATATATATCTATATATATATATATATATATATATATATATATATGTATATATCGAGCTACAAATGTCTTTTAATATGTAATTCGCTCTACCTTGGAATTAATATATTTTCATGTATGTTTAGCCGAAGGGGAATTTATTCAGCGATAATAGAATTGCCAGCCGACGGGCACGAACCATCGACATCTTCAATTCCAGGACTGGCAGTGAAGCCTTAGCCCACCCCGCCACTGCCAGTCCTGGAATTGAAGATGTCGATGGTTCGTGCCCGTCGGCCGGCAATTCTATTATCGCTGAATAAATTCTCCTTCGGTTAAACATATATGAAAATATATAAATTTTGAGGTAGAGCGAATTAGATATTAATGGACATTTGTAGCTCGATATATGTATATGAATCACGGTAATGTGATATGACTTATATATATATATATATAATATATATATATATATATATATAGATATATATATATATATATATATATATATATATATATATAATAATATTATATATATATATATATATCTATATATATATTATATATATATTACTATTATATCTATATATATATATATATATATATATATATATATATATATATATATATATATATATAAGCTCTTATTTTTAATACCATTCGAATACCAAAGTGCAATCCATTTCCAACGATAAAAAGTATGAAAACGACGTTAAAAAATACAAAATCCAGAATCACATTAAGGGAGCTTAATGCACCGGAAAGTGAGAGAGAGAGAGAGAGAGAGAGAGAGAGAGAGAGAGAGAGAGAGAGAGGGTAAGGGGTGAAGTAGGATGTGTCAGTTTTATGACAGAAGGCCCCCCGCCCCCCATCCACAAAAGAAAGTAAGAAAAAAAAAAACTCCCTATTTCCTGA
>NC_061094.1:44275982-44338192 GCF_015104395.2 Macrobrachium nipponense
GTAACAGAAAGAGAGAGAGAGAGAGAGAGAGAGAGAGAGAGAGAGAGAGAGAGAGAGAGAGAGAGTGAGGGAATTTAGGGGAGGGGCCAGATAAGATAAATCGAGAGAAGGAGAGAGGAATGAGGTAAAGAGGAAGAGAACGAGAGAGAGAGAGAGAGAGGAGGAGAGGAGGGAGGAGGGGAGAGATAAGAAATATTTAGGGGAGGGGCCGGGAGAATATAGAAAGGATAATAGAGGTAATAGAAAAACGAGAGAGATAAGAGAGAGAGAGAGAGAGAGAGAGAGAGAGAGAGAGAGGTTTAGGGGAGGGGCCGATGATAATAGATATCAGAGAGGAGAGAGGAGAAAAGATAATAGTAGGTAAGAGAGAGAGAGAGAGAGAGAGAGAGAGACCCAATTTTTAGAGGGGATAAAAGAATAAAAATAAATGTTATATAAAGTACCACTAGATAGAAAAATAACTTGTTTATATGTAGAGATTTAGGGCTAAAAACGATACCTTACGTAATGAAGTGTATTCATTTCCCATTAATTTTTTTTTATAAAGACCTAACATTTAAATTCATGCGAACACAATTCATCTGGTTCTTAAAGAAAAAAATTGTACAACTTTTAGCCCTCAATCACACCTATGCGCGCTTGCGCGCTTATTTGCAAGGCGGTTACGAGCCCGACACAAAGGGTCCACGTGTTACCAATTAACCAATTCCAGGCTATAGAATACTTTTCCCACCGGGGTAGAATCTGATGCCTTCATTAGCAATCGCGAACTCCGTCAAAGAGTCGCCAATTAATCATTCCAATTATCTGTATTAAGTTTACCAGTCTCAGACATGATTAATGGAGTCTTGTTTTCGTTAGTTAATTAGTTAACTTTGAGGCGGCCCGGGTTTCTTTTTCATCGTAGGCGATTTTTCCGGTGCCAGTCGAATTCGAATTAGTGGCTAGTTTTCAAACCGCAACAAATTTAGATTACTTACTCCGAGAGGAAGTCGGGTCTGATCCTGTTGTCTGCAGATAATGGGCTTCCAGATCACACTTAATTAAGTCAATCTGTATCTTCTTCAGGCCAGTTTAATCTAATAATTACAGTATCTTGCGTAACAAATCAAAAAATGACGGGAGGCAAGCTAAGCCTATATTATAACATAACTAATGAATGATGAGAGGCAAACTAGGCCTATATTATAACAAAACAAAAGAATGAAGAGAGGCAATGTAGGCCTATATTTTAACGAAACAAAAGAATGCCGAGAGGTAAGCTAGGCCTATATTATACCAAAACAAAAGAATGAAGAGAGGCAAGGTAGGACTATACTATAACAAAACAAAAAAAATGAAGAGAGGCAAGCTAAGCCTACATTATAACAAAACAAAAGAATGACGAGAGGCAAGGTAGGCCTATTTATAGAGGGTCTTTGTTTAAGTACACCGATCAAACATAACAGTTCTGCTCTTATTTTGAATTATTTTCATTTTTATTAAGGAAAAGTAACTAGAATAGACGGAGTACTGATTAAAGTACTAAACTGAATTTGTGATTTAACTTACCGTTTTTGGTAGATCCGACCACCAAAAACCAATTCAGAGACCTGCTGCCTCTAAAAAAAAAAAAAAAAAAAAAAAAAAAAAAAAAGTCTTGTTTCCTAAAAAGTCTGCGTACATTTCGACGGAGCTTGTTTGTGTACTCTAGAAAATAAAAATAAGAAGAAAAACAGGTCTTGTTTCGTTACAAATTCTGCAAACTTTCCGAGGGAGCTTGTTTGATGTTGTTGGATGTTGCAATGTTGCAAAGACTTTCTGTAAACATCCAATCATGCCTTGGGTCTTCGTAACGAATTAACTTTTTACGCCCAAATTCTGTGTCGTGATTACAGTCTCTACCTTGAGTGAACAAGGCATCTTCAGAAAAGGAGATTTATTCATTTACTTTGATGGATTTTCGTTTTCCACAAAAGAAAACTATTGAGAGGGGCATTTGTCTGTCCGTCCGGACTTTTACTGTCCGCCCTTAGATCTTGAAAACTACTGAGGCTAGAGGGCTGCAAATTGGTATATTGATCATCCACCGTCCAATCGTTAAACATACTAAATTGCAGCCCTTTAGCCTTAGTAGTTTCTAATTTATTTACGGTTAAAATCAGCCATGAGCGTGCGTCTGCCAACCTATAGGACGGCCCACCACCGGCCCGAGGAAGAGAGTTTCATGGGCTGCGGCTCATACAGCATTATACGTTGTGCAGAAAAATTCGTTTTATTTGTTTGTTGTCTTAACCAGTTATTTGGTAACTCAAATCTAACTTTAAAAAACATGGGTTCTAAAGTTGATAGCTGAAGTTCTCTATTGAAACTGGACTTGAGAAAATTGACTGGAAGATGAAGGAAAAATTCTGGTCCGTCTTAGAAATTTTTCATGTTAATACTGACGGATTATCATTATAATGATTTACTTAAACGTATGATTATCATTATCATTAATATGTACCTGTATTTCTAATATACATTTAGCATACATGTTGTGTTAAGAATACGTAAATGCAAGTGTTCATGTTAATTGGAGCATAGGGAATATTATGTAGCATTTATATCATTTTATGTGGCGCGCTTTCATTATTGTCTTCATCTGGTATTACTGCAATTAGTTTACGTCTGTAGCCCGCCACTGTTCACTCGGCTCCTCCAGTGTATTACTTCTATATTGATCATTTTCACATATTATGTGGCTTACGGACTTACTCAAGTGTTTCAGTGATGCCCTTTATTAACTATCTATTGAATGATAACAAAGAAATACGATTCCAGGAATCAATGTTCTGGAAAACACACGAAAACGCGATACCCGAGTAAAGAAAATATATTTCCTATCAGAAGAGAATTCGTTAAATTAGTCATTCACCATTTTTGTTTTTTATATATACGCGGACATACTAAAATAGACAACTAAAGTGGTTACTTTAAGCTAACCTGAAAAATAATAGCTAGCGCAGAAGGGTAGAGGGGGAAAATATTCTTGAAAAAAAGGACCAAAAACGTACAAAGGAACTATGCAAATGACATTCAAACTGAGCATATTATTTGGGCCACTGTAAAGGAGGAAACTGAAAAATACATACATACATATATATTTATGCATATAGTATGTATATACGTACATTTATATATAAAAAAAGTTATAAGCCACGAAGGAAAATGAAACACTGGAGCTACTCAAGTGTTTAATTTGACTTCGTGGCTTATAACTTTATGTATGCATTTATCACCTTCCACACTTTCGTGATTCAGTTATACACATATACATATTTATATATATGTATATATAACATTTGTATATTGTATAGAAGTATAGATATATAGTATACGTATGTATATATACATTTATATATATGCATATAGAACATATATACATATATATATATATATATATATATATATATATATATATATTAAACACACACATATATATATATATATATGTATATGTATATATATACATATATATACAGATCTGTATGTAAGTCTATCTGTGGGAACAATTAGGCGAAAACGTAACCGTAAGATGATTGAAAGACACCACCGATCCACATCTGTAGACTTAAAATTCACAACCCAAGAGATCTGTCCTCAAACGAGCGATAAGGAAAGTTCAGAGAGTTAGACACCAATGCAAGAAGAGACCAAAGTCAGAGAGACGTTGCAAGGAATCTGTGATCTAATTTGTACTACCCAAGGCGCACTGTGGTCAGTAACCTTGCGAGACAGACAGACAGACCCATATACTATAGTGAGTGGGAGACAGAGATGGCAGCTGCCTGACCGCTTTTCGAAAGGTTCCAGTTTGCATGACTTTATTTTTTCAGGTATCATATATTTTTTGCTTAAGTAGATAGGAATTTATCTCTTTATCACGTACACTTTAAGATTCTGCAAGATTCGCCCAGGCCTACTTTTGAACACTGAGATGATTATCGCAACACAAGCGACAGTTTACTAGATGTCGGTAGAACTATTTAATTTTTTAGTAAAAGATTTATTTATTCTAGTGACCAATAACTGTTAGAAAATGGAAGAATAATGGAAGTGACCTGTGTATTGTAAATACTTCTTAAAAGATCTCAGTCTTTATTTTCATATCCTTATTGGTAAACACGCAAATTATTCTTAAACGATTGTATGAAATTATTTTTACAGACGTGTAAAAATTTTAATATACTCCTATCTATGGACTGTAACCAAATCTCCGAAAATCTTTTAAAATTTCACGTGGAAGAAAGTTATCGAAAATACAGAAAAAAAGGTTCAAATAACTCGATTTGCAGTAGAAACGGCGATTTGAATGAATCATA
Organism: Macrobrachium nipponense; assembly: GCF_015104395.2. Lineage (NCBI taxonomy): Eukaryota > Metazoa > Arthropoda > Malacostraca > Decapoda > Palaemonidae > Macrobrachium > Macrobrachium nipponense. The sequence continues at coordinate 44,280,326 of NC_061094.1, forward strand.
ATTAGTAACATAAAGAGAAAACTATTTTCCAATACGAATAAAGGTAATTCATAAGGTCACGAATGTAGAAATGCTCTACGTTGCGGAAATTCTTAACATTTATGTTACGACCCTTGTTGGGCCGTGGTGCAGGTTTGTCTGCACTAAAGGATGTACACTCAGTGTTGTTACAGAGTATCCAGCAAAAGATGGTTAATGGAGACGAAAACACTCAGGAAAACTCAACAATATTTATTAACAAACAAACAAAAATAATCAAAGTCAACCTTGTGACTGCCAAGGACAAACTCTAGTCCTTAAATAATCCCTTGGGATTCCTAACTACTAAAAACTAAGCGTTAAACAGAGATAATAGAGAAACACATGAATGCAAATACATCAAAATATACAATATAACTGGCCAGATCAAAATGAATAAAATAACCAATACCTATAACTAAATAGGATGGGAAGGAGGGCGAAGAGTAACAGGGAGAAAACACTTACCCTCCTACCTATGTTTATAATCTAAATTTATTATATAAATATAAAAGCCACGAGGCTGTTAATATCATAAGAATCTATAATTATAATCAAACAAACAAAAGGGGCAACAAATCCCAACTGTCTCAACAGTTCATTATAAGAGATAACCATATATATAAATAATAATAAAAAAAATATCTCCTCACACTCAGAAGGGGAGTCCGTGATCCAGGACTAATAATAAAGGTCTTGCCTTACAGTAGGCCGTGATCCAAATAATTTCAGAACTCTGCTAACAGGGGAGTACAGAAGCACCAGGAAGGAGGATTCGAGAGGTCCTGCACGACCATACAAAAAGGAACGCTTACCTGGGATCTGTCTCCCTACTTGACTTCTGACGGGCATCAAGGCCCCACAGCTGCAATAAGTTCCAAGGCGTCCTGGAAAAGCAAATGCTTCTAACACCTCAGGAAAAATCTTCCACTGAGGTGGCAGCGAGTTAAGTCCGCAGGTGGCACAAATCACCTGCAATACAAGCAGGACGCAACACCGCAGGTGGCCAGAAGCGTACCTGCGAAGGACAGCACTCAAAGTACAGCGTACACAACACCGCAGGTGTCCAGATGTGTACCTGCGAAGGACGGCTCAAAATGCTCCCAAAAACGTTGGTAAAATATAATAAGTGCGGCAGCTGCAGATCAAAAAGGGGACAGCCTCTGTAGAAAGCCCGAACTGTCTGCCCAAAAACTCGCTCTGTCTCTTCTCACCTCCTTCACCGAGGGCTCCAGTCACGTACCCAAACATAAACAAAAAGATACGAGTGTTAAAAGGGTAATTCAAAAATTTTAACGAGCGGGGAGGAGGCGCAAAATCACCACACTACAACTTAACTTTCGTAATATATACAATACAAATTTCCTTAAAAATAAATACTTAAATACTAAATGTCTTAATATTAAATGTTAACAGAATCACAAGGTTGACTAAAAACTGAAAAATTACGTTAACATCTGATAATTTAAGACAACATCAAGTAGGACTCGTAATCCACTCTCTGTACCCTGCACCAAACTCTTACTACAATCAAAACAGAAACTTGGAACAACACCTTGTTAGCTCCGCTAAACTGCACAAAGGGATGGATGAACACGACAAGATTTGAAGCTGGTTGAGGCCAGTGATGACAGTGACAAGATTTCCCCAGAAATGTCAAGATGACAGGCTAGACTGACAAACATCTGTTAGACTGAGAAACGTCTTGATGACAGGCTAGACTGACAAACATCTGCTAGACTGAGAAACGTTGTGATGACAGGCTAGACTAAGAAATGTCAAAATGACAGGCTAGACTGAGAGACGTGAAGATGACAGGCTAGAATGAGAAATGTCAAGATGACAGGCTAGACTGAGAGCCGTATCCACGCCAATCGGGAAGCTGTGCATTAATGGAATTATTTGGATAATGCATGAAATCTCAGCTTGGGATTTCAACAAATACCCGAGAGGTTGCAGATTGGGCTAATGCAGTATTGGAGTCTGCTGAGAGAGAGAGAGAGAGAGAGAGAGAGGAGAGAGAGGAGAGAGAGAGAGAGACAGGGGGAATGATGGTGGTAATACTGAATTATCGAATAAATTCATAACATATTAATTCGGTTGAGTCTACTTGTTCTCGTAATTCATAGAGGCTGCTGAGAGAGAGAGAGAGAGAGAGAGAGAGAGAGAGAGAGAGAGAGAGAGAGGATCATGGTGCTAGTAATGAATTAGAGAATAAATTTACTGTAAATTAATTCAATTGGTTGAGTCCACTTCGCGAAAGGTATATATTGTCATTGTACTTAATAATTATTCGATGGCTTTAAAACAGGGTGAATTATTAAAGTAAAGTTCAAGATTCCTCTTTAATGTTTTAATAAGTTGAATACCTTCCTATTTGTTTGTCTAATGCTTACATTTAATGACTGCGAGATACAACTAAATTAGTGATAATAATAATGATAATAATATCGATGCTTTTGCTAATAAAATGATCTGAGGGGACGAGTGATATACAGACCTTGATTGCATAAAATGATTTTAAATCTACATTTGCTTTTTTTTTACGAATTGTTTTAAAGCTGGTATATAATAATGATGATGATAATGATGCCGTTATTGCCAATAGACTGATTTAAGCGGAGTGATATACAGACCTTGACTGCATAAAATGATTTAAAATCCACATTTGCTTTGTTATACGAATGTTTTCAAACTAAGAGACACCAATAGCTACTGTTTAATAGCCTCAGTGGTTGTGGATCAATGCAAACTCCAAACAACGTCTTCCCAAAAGACAGACGAAAGAATTCCATTACAATAAGGAGGTCTTGAAAAATGTCCGTTGTTAGGCTAGTGGGCTTATTGTTGGAAACGTCCAATGGATGCTAGTTGTCTTTATTTCTTTCCTGCATCTTTTTTTTTTTATACAAAAAAAGCGGCCAATTTTGTTGAACCATTTATGTTGTATATATAACTATTTATATGAATACATACGAAAGAGGAATCGCACCCTATTTCAGAAGATCGTTTGTGACTTCTTGATGTTAAAATACAGAAAACTTTTAAAAAGGGTGCATGGGAAATCATTATGACGCCACCAATCTGTCCTAGAACACATTCTGTCTGGATCTCTCTCTCTCTCTCTCTCTCTCTCTCTCTCTCTCTCTCTCTCTCTCTCTCTCTCTCTCTTTCTCTCTCTCTCTCTGATCTACCTATTAATTTCTGAGATTTGATCTTAATTCTGAATTGCCGATGATGGTAAAATAAGGAAATTAATTTGTGTAGAAAAGTTGTTCGTTTTGGTTTAATTTTTGAATTGTTTTTCAAGAGGAAAGGAGAGTAATATATATATATATATTATATATATATATATATATATATATATCTATTATATCTATTATCTATTATCTATCTATCTATCTATCTATCTATCTATCTATCTATCTATCTATCTATCTATCTATATATATATATATATATATATATATATATATATATATATATATATATATATATATATCTTCTAAATCTATATATACAAATTCACATACACACACACAGAATTATCTGGCTCATTAGGATACCGATTGGTCAACGACACTTCTGTAAAATAAATGAATAACTTTAATGACGAGTATTGTCAACACAATATCAATAATCAATGAATGAATTAGAACTGTCTACGTTATTATTTTTCTATGCCTCGTAAAGTCTTATCGTAATCAATTAGGTTTGGATTCAATGAGGAAAGATATTGATTATTTTCTTCAGTTTGATTTGTTTTGATTAGTTTCTTCATTACCAGTTTGTAAAACTTTCTTTGAATGCGCTATTATTACTTTTCAATGGATAAACAACTATAACAGAGAAGCCACTAGTACTATTTTAAGCAATAAAATCTATGCAAAATGCACTAATAGTAAGTCAAAACTTACTCCTCATTATTTACTGAGTGTCCGGTTTTTATGAGCATTTTCAAACGTCTAATTCTTTTGTGTAACAGAAAATGATCGACAAATGAAGAGGTTAAGTAACAAATTATCTTTGTAATATTCCACATTTTTTGTGGTTGTAGGGAATGTTTGAATTCTAACATCTGCTGTAAAAATCTCAATATTTTCATCGGGTTCGTAAGTTTTGCTGCAAAGAAAATGCAGGATTTCTTGTTAATGTTCATTGATGTCTATGAGAATGAACCATTTTAAAATTGTTGTTATTTAAATAAACTACTAATGTCCATGAGAATGAATAATTTTAATAAAATTATTATTCAGGTACCAAGCTACGACGAGAAACATTACTGTTAAAGGGACACGACCATAAACTGTCCGTGTTTACTCCAGCATTTCGCATCTAATTCTGAATGAAAAAAAAACGCATATTAAAAATTCTGTTCGGTCCCCAGAGCAAAAAAAAAAAAAAAAAAAAAAAACCTGCAGTAGTAAATAAAAAACTAAGAATGTGGTACAAGTCGCTTTACAAACACATGTGACCTAGTGAACTTAATGGGATACTCTGTTATTTGGCAGCATGATTCAGCAGTTTTCATTCTAGAATAATCTCTGTTCATTCTCTTGCTTTGAAAAGAGTATTTCTATTCATTTTTGTTTTATTTCAGTGCCTGAAAGGTCGATTTACTTGCTAACAAGTACTGGTATCGTCCATTGCCCAATTCTTACCTCTATACAATCTTTCCTATAAAAATATATGAACTTTTCAACAAATGAAAAATTATATATTTTTTTTCTATTTTAATTAATATCCGTACTTACAAATAATCAATTCTCCGCTGATCTGTGAAAATTGATTAATTATGACAGGTTATCTAATGAATGTATCTCGAGATATTCTTATGTTGACAGAGAGAGAGAGAGAGAGAGAGAGAGAGAGAGAGAGAGAGAGAGAGAGAGAGAGATTTTCCATTTCGTCGATGATGTCAGTAATACATGTACTTGTTACATAAGATACTTCGTATACTATAATAATAATAATAATAATAATAATAATAATAATAATAATAATAATAATAATAATAATAATAATAATATGCTTTATTCCAGCTCGGGGCCATATGCATTGAATATACAAAATACAGACAGTAACATACACAATCTAGATACATGAGACATGATAAAATAGAAAAAGAAAATGAATAATCGGCACTTATCCACAAAATAGCTGAGGTAGCATAAAAGGTAGTAATCATCATACTGGTAATAACAGTAATAATATTGGCGAGAAAAAAAATGCATTGAGAGTAATAACAGTTAGTGCACATATTATATAACTTAAATTTCAACTAGAGACCTTAGGTGGTTACAGTAGTCAGGTCCAGAGGGCTAAATACATAAATTAAATGTAAATAAAACTTTAACTTGATAGTAATCACAGTAATAATAAAAAATTAGAATATCAGCAATAAATGTAATAATGACAAAAACTGCAGATGACATCTTGCCAATACAGAGATTAAGTCCTTTATGGGACAAAGGCCTCATTTTCCCATCTTTCCCACAATTTAGATTTTCTTCTTGCTTCACTTTTTTGTATGAGCGAGTTGCTGCTGTTTCTCACTCGGGTTACCAGACTGGACATTGTTCGCCTAACAATGATTTTTAAATTGTCCAGGTGGTTTTCTATGAACATCTGTGTGGCGGAGTGGTAGCGGGGAGTGTTTGTGAGGCGTCTCAGAATGTCATTGTGCACAACAGTGATGCGTCTCATGGTCTCTCGGGTATAGTTCGTCCAGAGGGAACACCCATAGATACTGTAGCAGTACGAGCTTAAGAGCAGCAGTTTCACGTCTCGGTGACAGAAGGCAAACCTCCTTGCACTCATGTTGCCAGCTGCACATAGTTTACGACGCCTCTGTTCAATGTCTGCCGTATCTTTTAGGTCGTCGGTGATAATGTGACCCAAATACGGAAATTCGTGCACAAATTCCAACCGATGGTTTCCGAGGAAAATTTGAGGTTCTGCAATATGCTTAAGCGATCTCGGGAGCAGCGACATGCACTGGGTCTTGGTTTCGTTGTAGATTATATCAAATTCCTCTGCATATTGGCGGCAAGTGTCGATGAGTCGTTGGAGACCTTGCACTGATGGGGAAATCAGAACCATATCGTCGGCGTAACAGAGGTTGTTTATAGTTGTTTCATTGACGGTGCATCCGATTGGGAGCGAGTTCAGTTTGACATTCAAGGCATCTGTGTACGTATTAAACAGGTATGGAGAGAGAATGCCCCCTTGCCGAAGCCCGTTTAGGGAGCCGAAGGTGTAAGATAATACGTTATCCCATTTGACACAGAATTGCTGAGTGGAGAACCAGCAATGTAAAATGCCAATTAGATACAGGGGTGTGCCCCTTTTATGCAGCTTCAGGAAGAGCTTCAGGTAGTTTACTCTGTCAAATGCTTTTCTCACATCTACAAAACAAAGGAAAACAGGAGAGGCTGATGATAGGTAGTAGTTCAGCAATTCTTTCAGTATGTAGATGCAGGTGTCGGTTGAGTGGTTTGCTTTAAACCCGAACTGGTTGTCAGTGGTGTATAGAAAGGGGAAAAGTCTCACTAGAAGAACAGACTCAAGTATCTTCGATGCGATCGTTGTGATTGCAATCGGCCGGTAGTTGCTAGGGTCAGCTGCGTCCTTTAGCTTGTTTTTGATTAATGGTATCAAGTGGACTAAGAGTAGGGAGTCTAGAAGAAACCGGTGAATTATGCACGCATTGAATAGGGCAGCTAGCAAAATGTAAATTATCGGATTGCAGAATTTGAAGGCCTCTGCAGGAAGACCATCACACCCGGGCGATTTGTTATTAGGTAGGCTGTTTATGGCATCGCTGATGTTACCTGGCGTAATACGGTCTGCAAAATGAAATTGAATGTTGTCAGTAAGGAGGTTATCTACATCCCTTCGGGAATCTTGATCATTTATGCAATTCAGGATATTGCTGAAGTGATCGCCCCACATTCTTCCAATAGCTTCGTCTACTCTCTGTGATAGCTTTTTAGTTGTGGGATTTAAGGACTGGATATCTTTCCAAAGACGAGGATAATCACCAGATTCTAAGTTTCTAGACATTGCATTGGCTCTTAGTTGTTTTTCATTTAACCTGCAGTGCTTAAGAGCAAGTTTGAACTGCGCTCTCGCCTGTCTCATTAGTAATGCAGTGTGCCCTTCCCTGGGGCTACCATTTTGCCTCCACAGTAAAAACATTTCTCTTGAGTATGTATACAGATCTTTAACCAAGTCATTCCATCCAGGTATATTACGAGAATTACCTTGACGAAATCTGTAGGCAATCCTGCCCGAAGCAAGCATAGCGGAGATTATGTTCGAATAGAATTAATTCAGATCGATCTTGTGGTGGTCATTTCTACAATTTGTGTTAGTACAAAGTAAGGCGTCTGCCGGTTGAACTATTGACCGCATCCTGGTTTCCGTGGTCGCCCTAAAGTATCTGGTTTTCTGTTGGTTTTTAAAATCCCAGTTTACAGCTGGTGGGCGATCAGTTAGGGGGTTCACGGTAGGGAGGGATGGGGTACTGAATGACACCTGTGATGGGATGTGATCGTAGCCCGTTGCAAGATCATAGCGAATATTGTAGGTCATAATAGAATCATAAGTTGTGGAGATTTGATGCAGTGGTCCAGCCAGGAAGTTGTAATAGCGTCCGCTCTATTATGTACATATGAATAAGAGGAGGGAGGGAGGAGCATTACATCGCTAATTTGGAGAGCATGATTTTGACAGAAGCGAGTAAGTTCATTATAAAATTGTTTTGTGGGGTGAGAATTAAGGTCCCCGATTATACAAATATGATCAGCAGGAGAATCATGAATAATACTGTGTAACTCCCCTAGGATCATGCAGTAGTGATCAAAATTATTGTTATTTTCCCATGGCATATAAACATTAATAATTAGGATATTAGAGTTCCCTACTGTCACTTGAAGCCCCAGTAATCTGTCACACCTGTAGGTCATCACCATTATCGTATTGTCTAACGATTTGTGCCACAGGAAAGAAAGGCCCCCTTTCGGGCGACCGGCTAGGATTTGATCTGTAACTTGCATCGATGAAGTCGAGAAGGTTCTGAAGTCTTCATGAATTGAATAGCAGATGGCAAGGTCATGTGGCCAGAGGAGCATTTCTTGCAATGCAATGATGCCTTTGAAGTTTTTGCAGAAAATGTTTAGGAGAGGAATGTTCCGCTTGAGGCCAAAAATATTCCAAGAGATTATGTTTAATGTATCCATGGTTACTCACGAAGATGGGAGATGAATGCGCTGATCATTTGGGTGGATGGGGGGTTAGCCAGGGGGAGTGGGCAGTCACTCGCCGTGGGGGGTTGACTGGCACTTGCGGTGGAAATGAATTACTACGTGACATCTCTTCTCAGGTGTTGGGCGAGGTGAAACACGAATGTTGGGTTCCGGTCCAGCGGCCAAACGGGAAGTTCTTCTCTTCTTTCTGCTTGTTTGTATCTGCCAGCCGCAAAACCCCTCATGATCAGTTTCATCTGCATCTACGATGCGGGGTTGCGGGGGAGAGATAGGGTGGGGAGGATTACGAGGGCTAGTAATCATCACCGGAGATATATCTTCAATTTAATTTTGTGGGTTAAAAGGATAAGGAATGCGACGGTCTCTGAGGCGTAGAGGGTTATCAGTATGATTCCAGGTTACTGTTGAGAAAATACCATTGAGTTGCTATTTAGGGAAAGTATAATGCATGATTCGAGAAGGAAAAGGCACCTAATGATAGCTGTATACAGGTATCGTATAGGGAATGCTTCTTAAAGATAGCTGTATACAGGTATCGTAGAGGAAATGCCTCCTAAAGATATCTGTATACAGGTATCGTAGAGGAAATGCTTCTTAAAGATATCTATATGGAGGTATCGTAGAGGAAATGCTTCCTAAAGATAGCTGTATACAGGTATCGTATAGGGAATGCTTCTTAAAGATAGCTGTATACAGCTATCGTAGAGGAAATGCCTCCTAAAGATATCTGTATACAGGTATCGTAGAGGAAATGCTTCTTAAAAATATATGTATAGAGGTATCGTAGAGGAAATGCTTCCTAAAGATAGCTGTATACAGGTATCGTAGAGGAAATGCTTCCTAAAGATAGCTGTATACAGGTATCGTAGAGGAAATGCTTCCTAAAGATAGCTGTATACAGGTATCGTAGAGGAAAATGCTTCCCCCCCCTAAAAAAAAAGATAGCTGCATACAGGTATTGTAGAGAAATGCTTCCTAAAGATAGCTGCATACAGGTATTGTAGAGGAAATGCTTCCTAAAGATAGCTGTATACAGGTATCGTAGAGGAAATGCTTCCTAAAGATAGCTGCATACAGGTATCGTAGAGGAAATGCTTCCTAAAGATAGCTGTATAAAGGTATCGTAGAGGAAATGCTTCCCAAAGATAGCTGTATACAGGTATCGTAGAGGAAATGCTTCTTAGAGATAGTGTATATAGGTATCGTAGAGGAAATGCTTCCTAAAGATAGCTGTATACAGGTATCGTAGAGGAAATGCTTCCTAAAGATAGCTGTATAAAGATATCGTAGAGGAAATGCTTCCTATAGATAGCTGCATACAGGTATTGTAGAGGAAATGCTTCCTAAAGATAGCTGTATACAGGTATCGTAGAGGAAATGCTTCTTAAAGATAGCTGTATACAGGTATCGTAGAGGAAATGCTTCTTAAAGATAGCTGTATACAGGTATCCTCTACGATACCTGTATACAGCTATCTTTAAGAAGCATTTCCTCTACGATACCTGTATACAGCTATCTTTAGGAAGCATTTCCTCTACGAGGAAATGCTTCCTAAAGATAGCTGCTTACAGGTACGTAGAGGGAAATGCTTCCTTAAAGATAGCTGTATACAGTATCGTAGAGGAAATGCTTCCTAAAGATAGCTGTATACAGGTATCGTAGAGGAAATGCTTCCTTAAGATAGCTGTATAAAGGTATCATAGAGGAAATGCTTCCTAAAGATAGCTGTATACAGGTATCGTAGAAGAAATGCTTCCTAAAGATAGCTTGCATACCAGATACGTAAGAGGAAATGCCTCCTAAAGATACTGTATAAAGGTATCGTAGAGGAAATGCTTCCTAAAGAAATAGCGTATAAAGGGTATCATAGAGGAAATGCATTCCAAAGGATAGCTGTTATAAAGGTATCATAGAGGAAATGCTTTCCTTTAAGATAGCGTAATAAAGTGCTTAAGGCTTATCATAGTTAGAGATGCTTTCCTAAGATATCTGTTATACAAGGTATCATAGGAGGAAATGCTTCCCTTAAGATAGGGGCTCAAAAAATAAAAAAAGAGGAAATAGATAAGGAAAATGCTCCCTAAAGTATAGCTGTATAGCACGTATCGTAAAGAGGAAAATGCTCCTAAAGATAGCTGTATAAAGGTATCATAGAGAAATGGAAATCGTTCTTTCCTAAAGATAGCTGTTAGGTATTCGTAGAGGAAATGCCTTCCTTAAAGATAGGCTGTATAAAGTATCATAAGAGGAAAAGCCTCCTTCCTAAAGATAGCTGATAGTATCTAGAGGAAATGCTTTCCTTAAAAGATAGCTGTATACAGGTATCGTAGAGGAAATGCTTCCTAAAGATATAAGCTGTATAAAGGTATCGGATAGAGGAAATGCTTCTAAAGATAGCGTTATAAAAGGTATTCGTAGAAGGAAAAGCTTTCCTAAAGATAGCCTGTATAAGGTTAACGTAGAGGAAATGCTTCCTAAAGATAGCTGTATAAAGGTAACATAGGAAGGAAAAGCTTCCTAAAGAATAGCGTAATTAACAGGTATCGTAGAGGAAAGCTTCCTAAAAGATAGCTGTCTAAAGGTATCGTAGAGGAAATTGCTTCCTAAAGATTGCCTGTATAAAAGGTATCGTAGGAAGGAAATTGCTTCCTAAAGATAGTGTATACAGGTATCTAGAGGAAATGCCTTCCTAAAAAGATAGCCTGTATAAAGGTATCTAGAGGAAAAGCTTCCTAAAAGATAGCTGTTATAAAGGTATCAATAGAGGAAATGCTTCCTAAAGATTAGCTGTATAAAGGTTAACGTAGAGGGAAATGCTTCCTTAAAGATAGCTGTATAAACAGGTATTGTAGAGGAAATGCTTCCTAAAGATAGCTGTATAAGGTATCGAGAGGAAATGCTTCCTAAAGATAAGCTGTATAAAGGTATCGTTAGAGGAAATGCTTCCTAAAGAATGCTGTATAAAGGATTCGTAGAGGAAATTGCTTCCTAAAAGCTGTATAAAGGTATCGTAGAGGAAAAGCTTTCCTAAAAGATAAGCTGGTATAAAGGTATCATAGGGAGGGAAAAGCTTCCCTAAAGATAGCTGTATAAGGTATTATAAGAGGAAATGCTTCCTAAAGAATAGCTGGTATACAAGGTATTGAAGGAAATGCTTCCTAAAGATAGCTTGTATAAAGGTACGTGAGGAATTGCTTCCTAAAGGATGCTGTATAAAGGTATCGTAGGGAAATTGCTTCCTAAAGATAGCTGTATAAAGGTATCAAGAGGAAAGCCTTTCCTAAAAGATAGCTGTATAAAGGTATCGTAGAGGAAATGCCTTCCTAAAATAGCTGTATAAAGGGTATCAAGAGGAAAAGCTTCCTAAAAGAAGCTAATAAAGGTATGTAAGGAAATGCTTCCTTAAAGATAGCTGTATAAAGGTATCGTAAAAGAAGGAAAAGGCTTTCCTAAAGATAGCTGTATAAAAGGTATCGTAGAGGAAATTGCTTTCCTAAAGATAGCTGGTATACAGGTATCGTAGAGGAAATCTTCCTAAAAGATGCCTGTAATAAAGGTATTGTAGAGGAAAAGCTTCCTAAAGATAGCTGGTATAAAGGATTCGTTAGAGGAAATCTTCCTAAATAGCTGTATAAAAGGTATCATAGAGGGAAATGCTTCCTAAGAAATAGGTGTATAAAGGATCTTAGAGGAAATGCTTCCTTAGATAGGGTATAAAGGTTATCAGAAGGAAAATGCTTCCTTAAAAGATAGCTGATAGGATTGTAGAGGAAAATGCTTCCTAAAGATACTGGTATAAAGGTATCATAGAGGAAAAGGCTTTCCTAAAGATAGCTGTATAAAGGGTTTTAAAAAAAATCATAAGGGAAATGGTTCCTAAAGATAGCTGTATAAAGGTATCTAGAGGAAAAATGCTTCCCTTAAGATAGCTGTTATAAAGGTATCTAAAGGAATTGCTTTCCTAAAGATAGCCTGATCAGGTATTGTAGAGGAAATGCCTTCAAAAATAGCTGTTATAAAGGTATCTTGAGGAAAAAAGTTTCCAAAAATAGCTTGATAAAGGTATCTAGAGGAAATGCTTCTTAAAAATAAGCTGTAATAAAGGATCTAGAGGAAAGCTTCCTAAAGATAGCTGTATACAGGATTCGTAAAGAAATGCTTCCTAAAGATAGCTGTAATAAAGGTATCTAGAGGGAAAAGCTTCCTAAAGATAGCTGTTATAAAGGTATCATAGGGAAATGCTTTCCTAAAATAGCTGTAAACCGGTTACGTAGGAGGAAATGCTTTTTCCTAACGATAGCTGTATAAAGGTATCGTAGAGGAATTGCTTCCTAAAGATAGGCTGGTTAAATAACAAGGTATCGTTAAAGAGGGAAATGGCTTCCTAAAGATAGCTGTATACAGGTATCATAAAGAGGAAAATGCTTCTAAAGATGAGCTGTATAAAGGTACATAGAGGAAAATGCTTCTAAAGATAGCTGTATACAGGTATCGGTGAGGAAATGCCTTCCTAAAGATAGCTGTATAAAGGTATCGTAGAGGAAATGCTTCCTAAAGATAGCTGTATAAAGGTATCATAGAGGAAATGCTTCCTAAAAAGCTGTGTATACAGGGTATCGTAGAGGAAATGTTCCTAAAGATAGCCTGTATAAAGGTTCATAAGAGGAAAGCTTCCTAAAGATAGCTGTAAAAGGTATTCAATAGAGGAAATGCTTCCTAAAGATAGCTGTATACAGGTAATGTTAGAGGCAATGCTTCCTAAAGATAGCTGTATACAGCTATCGTAGAGGAAAATGCTCCTAAAGATAGTTTAAAAGGTATCATAAAGATTAGCTCCTAAATAAAGCGTATAAAGGTACATTAGAGGAAATGCTTCCTAAGATAGCGCTGTTATAAAGGTACCCCCCAGACAAAAAAACCCCCCAAGGAAAAAACACAAAAAAAAAAAAAAAAAAAAAAAAAAAAAAAAAAAAAAAAATCATAAAGAAAAATGCTCCTTAAAGATAGCTTTATAAACAGTATCATAAAGAGAAAAAGCTTCAATAAAGATAGCTTGTATAGGTATCGATAGAGGGAAATGCTTCCTAAAGATAGCTGTATAAGGTATCATAGAGGAAATGCTTCCTAAAAGATAGCTTTATGGCAGGTATCATAGATGAAAAGCTTCCTAGATAGCTGTCATAAAAGGTATCGTAGAGGATGCTTCCTATGATAGCTGCATAAAGGTATCGTAGAGAAATGCTTCCTAAAATATAGCTGTATAAGATATCATAAGGGAAAAGCTTCCTAAAGATTGCAATAAAAGTATATACAGGTACCATAGAGGAATGTTCTTAAAAGTAGGCTGTATAAAGGTACGGAGAGGAAATGCTTCATATAGATAGCTGTATACAGATAGATACGGTAGAGGAAATGCTTCCTTAAGAGATAGCTGTATAGGTATTGTAGGTAGGGAAATGCTTCCTATAGATAGTTGTTATACAGATATGTCGGTAGAGGGAAATTGCATTCATAAAGTAGCTGTATAAAGGTATCATAGGAGGAAATGCTTCCTGAAAGATAGCTTGTATAAACAGCTGCACAGGGAATCTAGAGGAACAATTGCTTCCCTAAAGATAGTTGGATACAAGCGTATCAATACTTCGAGGAAAAGCTTCCTAAAGATGAGCTGTTATAAAGGTATCATAGAGCGCAATGCTCTCCTAAAGATAGGCTGTAAATAACAGGCTTATCATAAAGAGGAAATGCTTCCTAAGATAGCTATGATATACAGGTAACATCATTAGACGGAAATCTTCCTAAAGCATAGGCTGTAAATTAAAGTATCATTAGAGGAAATGCCTTCTAAAAGGAATGATCTGTTATAAAGGTATTAATAGAGTAACTGCTTCTAAAGATTAAAGGCTTATACAGGTATCTAGAGGAAAAAAAGCTAGTCCCTAAAGATAGCCTTGTATAAAAGGTATCCGTAGAGGTAAATGCTTCCTATTGATAGCTGTCATAAAGGTATCGTAGAGACGGAAAATGGCTTCCTAAGATATCTGTAATAAAGGTATCAATATATCAGGAAAAGCTTCCATACAAGATTGCTGTATACAGGTACCAATTGAGGAAATGCTTCCTCTAAAGACAGAGCTTTTATAAAGGTTCGGAGAGGAAATGCTTCTTATAGATTAGCTGTATACAGATATCGTAGAGGAAATCGCTAATCCCTTAAGATAGCTGTTATAAAGGTATTGTAGAAGGAAATGCTCTCCTATATATAGTTTGGTATACCAGGTATCGTAGAGGAAATGCTTCCTTAAGATAGCTGTATCAGGTATCGTAGAGGAAATCCCCTTCCTAAAGAATAGTGTATACAGGGGGTAATCGTAAAGAGGAAAAATCTTTCCCTTAGAGATAAGTTTATACAAAAGGTAAATCGTAGAGGAAATGCTTTTTCCCTTTAGATAATTGTATAACAGGTATGTAAAAAAAAAGAAGGAAAATTTGGCTTTCCTAAAGAAATACGTTGTTATAAGGAAAGGTATTTCCCGTAGCCTGGAAATGGGGCGGTCTTTCCCCTAAAACAGATAGCTGTATACCAGGTAATCCGTAGAAAGGAAAAATGCTCCTTAGATAGGCTTGTAAAATAAACAAGGTTAAATCGTTAGATGCTCCTAAAAAGATAGCCTGTATACAGTAACGTAAGAGGAAAAAATAACTTTCCTACAGAAATAGCCTGTATCAGTAAAAAATCATAGAGGAAAATCCTCTTTAAAGATAGTGGTTATACAGGTATCGTAAAAAAAAGGGATGCTTCCTAAAGATAAGCTGTATAACAAGGTTATCGTAGAGGAAATGCTTCCTAAAGATAGCTGCATACAGGTCGTAGAGGAAATGCTTCCCAAAGATAGCTGCATACAGGTATCGTACAGGAAATGCTTCCTAAAGATAGCTGCATACAGGTATCGTAGAGGAAATGCTTCCCATAGATAACTGCATACAGGTATCGTAGAGGAAATGCTTCCCAAAGATAGCTGTATACAGGTATCGTAGAGGAAATGCTTCCTAAAGATAGCTGTATACAGGTATCGTACAGGAAATGCTTCCTAATGATAGCTGTATACAGATATTGTAGAGGAAATGCTTCCCTAAAGATATTCTTTTTTGTACACAGGTATCGTAGAGGAAATGCTTCCTAAAGATAGCTGTATACAGGTATCGTACAGGAAATGCTTCCTAAAGATATCTGTATACAGGTATCGTAGAGGAAATGCTTCCTAAAGATAGCTGTATTCCGGTATCTACAGGAAATGAACCCTAAAAATAGCTGCAAAGCACAATTGCCCTTTCTTATTGCTAAGGAAAAAAAGTGACATATGAGAGTAATAATTTTTATAAGGTCTCAGTAATGTTAGAAAAGGAGAAAGGCAATGAAAGAGACTTAAAAGTGGGTATGACCGAGGTTTTCAACACGGCAAAGGATGAATGGATCGCTGGTTATTGTAAAATTTGTATATAGAAGATTGCGTCTACGAGGAGTTATAATATTCTTGAATGGACTGAGTCTCTTTTTGGGGGCGATGGCCCTTATGGTACGCAGTTTCAGGCAAATCTCTCTCTCTCTCTCTCTCTCTCTCTCTTAGTGTAAGTAGGAAATTAAATATCGGTATTTGGTGGAAACTAAGTTAGAAAAATTATAACGGATTAGCAAATGACACCACACAAAAAAAGGCTGAAATCAAAAAGAAACAAATATGTCTAAAATGAAGAAAAATATGCTATTGAACAAGAGATCACTTCAATTTCCCATCCCATTGGTTGGTGTCCTCTCAAATGAGAACAGAACTCCCCGAAAAATGTCAACAGTTTAATCAAGAAAAAGACGAGAATTCCAGGTCAGGAAAGGACTGGAAAACTGGATTAATCAAGGTGGCCTTCAGCCACCAGCTATGGTTCGCGTCAACTTCCATTAGAGACTTATCCGTTCCAATAAGAACGTCCAGGAAGTAAGACCAAAGGAACCGGAAAACCAATAAACGGGATAAAGCAGTTGATATCTATACTCGGTATTTTTTCATCTGTCCACCCGCCTGTGGTGTTTGTGTAAGGTAACACTGCGTCCCGGGCTTTAGATAGTCACATTCAGCTTACATTCAGCAATAATAACTATCTTATTTCGAATATTAACGGTGTAATTAGCATACAGTAAATTATTAAAATGCTTTTCAGTTGCAAATGTACACCCAGATATCCTTTTATTTACCTAAAACTTACACATAGCGTAACTATTTAAAGCCCGGGAAGCAGTGTTACCATGCGAAACCACCACAGGCGGATGGACAGATGGAAAAAAACAGTATAATATTTCTCAACCTTCTTCTCAGGAGACGGAGACAATAACAATGGTAAGAACATTTCAGTTATAGATAAACAACCTTTATGGTTATTCAGCAACGGGACCAACGGCTTTATGTGACTTCCGATCGACGTCGAGAGTGAACTTCTATCACCAGAAATACACATCTTTCACCCCGCAATGGAATGCCCGAGAATCGAACTCGCGGCCACCGAAGTGGCACGCCAGCACCATACCGATCACGCCCCTAAGGTGCACCGGAGATGAATGAGAATAACTAATGTGGATGGTGTGACACTTGAGTGAAGAATTTGAATAGAGGAAAAATATTTTTTTTTAATTGATGATATAGTTAATAGCTAATTTGACGTGGCCAATAGTAGCGTTTTGGTTTCACGTTTTCTTTGTAATTTTAATAATAGTCTTCTCGTTTGAGATTACATTATATAATATTTTTTGTTTTTACTTGGTAATTATAGTATAATAGAAATTAGTATTAATTAACTTTATATTTGCCATTATTAGCATTCATAATTGTCACACTTAAAGACTAAATTGTCTCATTATAACATAATATGTTCTAAGAAGTTTGCACATGAAAGCCAAAAAGGCTGATCTGAAATTAGCCAATGTATTCATTAGAAAAAACCTTTCCTACAACAGCGATGAAAATGAATATCCTTTTTCGTGAGATAGCTGAGTGAATTCCCTTTCAGTTGATATATAATTTATTGCTTTTGCATAAAATTATGCTGCAAAAGGATAGATAAAACCATGCAGAATTATTGCCTTTATCTTTGATCAGCTGTGATAAGCCTTTTGAGGAGCTTAGCGTTGATACAGTATTGAGAAATTATTTTTCAGAATAAAATGCTGAAATTTATGAAAAAAATAGAAAAAATGAGTAGAAGACTTGTTTTCATTCTATGTAGGAATTTTTATAATCAGTTACGTTTTTAATACTAATAATTAAGAGCTACTGAAATTGCTAATTTCCTATTGCAAATAAATAGATAATTACTAAGGAATATTCAGACTTAATATCTCACGAAAGTCCACGTGACTGAGCTAAAAGATTTAGTCTCATATAGCTACTTATTCCTCTCAACTAATAGAAACAAATCTAGAACAGGCTAAGGGATTTATAAATCAACAGGATATTATGAAAAGAAAAGAGAACGTTTTCTAATAAATCTCTTTATCACTAATAAAATGTACAAACAGCAAAACTAACTGGTTGCATTTTTATGTAGAGTCGTAACTAAGGGTAACCAGACACTTAATAAGGCCTGAGGAACATGCACAGGCAGAAAAAGAATGTAGTGCAAGAAAACTTACCAGCTCATCAAAGAAGTATGGGAATAGCCACTATCAACAGCACGAGGCAAGAGATCCAGTACGCGGAGCTAGAGGAAAAGAAGTCCATGAATAAATAAAATAATGGAATGATTCAGGTTTTACAAAGTTCTGATATTCCAATGTTCACCATCGCTGAAAACGGACGAAGAAAACGGGAATACAAGACGCTGGAAAATATGGACGAGAATATCAAAAGGTATTTAAATCACCCGGCTTCCGCGAATCCACATAAGTCTTAATTATTATCCTGGCAGAATCATCAGCTACAGACGAAAGGGATCAAATGAGATTGCGAGTGTCCTGTTTCCATGAAACACAACCTCTGCGTCGCCTAACTAACTTCAACTTCAGAGAAACTTCAGGCGCCCTAACAAGATATGAAAACTTTCATGTTGATGGAGTTCGCATGTATATATATGAGAGAGAGAGAGAGAGAGAGAGAGAGAGAGAGAGAGAGAGAGAGGTGTGGGCGACATGCTCATTTGATCTCTAGCAACGATCGTAAAATTGTAGTTTCATATCTCAAGTTCCAATCTAATGTATTTGGGATTCCATATGAATGGGTGTTTATTTTTAGAATAATCTTTTTACGATAATGGGCGTTATATGTGTCCGTCCGTCTGTCATTCAATCACGGCCAAACGACTGGTCCGATGGGCATGAAACTTGCCAGGGTTATAGTGGAGACCCCTAAGATGGTTTACAATGGGGTTTCATCCTACCTCCCCAATAATAATAATAATAATAATAATAATAATAATAATAATAATAATAATAATAATAATAATGTTTCCCTTGAAAAACGAACACTAAGGATTAAAGAAAGATTGAAAAATACAAACATTACATAAATTCCGAATACCTATCGTACATTAAACCTCACTAAATGTGTTACATTTTCCTTCCCTAAAGAAAACAAAGGATGGAATTCCATACCACAAGACAGAGAAAAAAAAATGCTCCACGGAAAAGTAAGAACGAAATGTCCAAAATACGTTTGAGGGAATAGAAACGAATTTTCTTTTTGTTTTATTTTTCCGTTTCGGTCCGTGAGTGCTGAGCATCCCGAAGGACCCTTTCTGAATCCCCGTCTCTTTGACCTGGTAACGTAAGTCATGTACCTTGGGATTATGGGTCGTTCAAAGTTTACATACATTTGAGGATTGCAATGTACTGCACACTAGCAGTACAGAGGAGACGGAAGTCTGGTTAAAGGTTTATGGGAAACAAAACAATGACAAGTAATCATGGGAAACAAAACAATGACTAGCAATCATGGGGAACAAACCAATGACAAGCAATCATATGGAAACAAAACAATGACAAGAAAGCTAATGAAGGACTACAAGAGCTCTGACAACAATGATGAAAAACAAGGGGTTCCTTAGGAAGGAACACGTGAAAGTAAATAGCTTAATGTATTTAGTAATTAAGAACGAAATGCACTGAATATGGTGAATTGGATACGGAACATAATAATATAAATAAGGTAAAGTACGGTACATAATACGTACAGTTATCAAGCCGGCAATGACGTTCGTGTCAAAAGAAATGGACTCGGAAACGTCAGGAAAAAAGGTTGGATAGATAAAAGAAAACTGAGATTTAAATCTGCAGTAACAGAAAACGGGTGTGAGGTGTGAACAAAGAGGCAGGTAGTAGTGTACTGACTTTATTACAGTTGTTGTTTAAGATTAAGCTGGCCTTGTGCCAGCGCGGGCTCTTGCTCGTAGAGCAGCCCGTATGTCTTTATTACAGGTAAGGGAAAATTCAAATATACAGCATGCGGGCGGAAATGTGGTTACCGACCCGCGAGAGAATAAAAGTGGGTCGGCGAGACCCTATTTGTGTTTCTTGAGAGACATATAATACAAAATACAAAAGTACAAGGCAAAATATGATTTCACAAGATATATACATTGGCGGAAAGCCCGCTGAACGCTCTTGCGGAGGGAAGTAAGAACAACGCGAATGTTGAACTACATACAGAGAAAATTGTGAATAAGCGTTATCCTTACAAATACTCCCCCCAAGACAATAATTAGGCATAATTGTTGGCTGATTTCTTTGTACTTCTGACCGTCACTCGCGGAAGCGAGTGGGCCGGTGGAGGTGCCCTCGGGTGCGCGAAATCAGCTGCTGTGGTAGATCCTCGGGGATTTCAGGGGACGGGATGCCTCCCCTGAGGTGACCCTCGGGGGTTCGACCGTCTTCCGAGGGCGGCCGCGGCTACGACTGGGAGGTTTGGCGATCGATGGAGCCGCTTCTTTCCGAGGAAGATTGAGGCGCCCTATGGAATCCGCGTTGGCGGACTCTTCGTCCATAAGGAAGGCTGGTTTCAGGCGATCGATTGTGACCCAGTCCTCACGACCATTTATGAATATGAGGTACGCCTTGTCGGTACGTCGTAGGACGCGGAAGGGGCCTCGGTAGGGTCTTGTTAGCGGCGGGCGGCGGGCGTCGTCCCTGATGAAGACGTGTTTGCATGATGATAGGGCCTTCGGGAGGAAGTGTTTGGTCCTGTCGGAGAAGGTTTTGATACAGGGCGTGAATCTCCCGGCGGATTCCCGAAGTCTGGCGATGGAGACGTCGGCGTCGTCAGCATTGGTCGGGAAGAACTCGCCAGGGACTGTCAGTGGTTCCCCGTATACCTTCTCTGTGGGTGATGCCTTGCCGTTCGCCCACGGGGCGGTCCTGAGGCCGAGGAGGGCCCATGGTAGCTGGCTCTTCCAATCTTCGCCGGTGCAGCGTGCCATTAGGGAAGCCTTGAGCGATCGGTGGACTCTCTCCACCATGCCGTTAGCTGCCGGGTTGTAGCTGTGGTGGCGTGTAGCGATGTCCCCATTAGGCGGGCCAGGGCGGTCCACAACTCCGACAGGAAAACGGGTCCGCGGTCAGTCGTGATCTCGTCTGGCACCCTGAATCGACTGATCCTGCTGGCGAGAAGGGCTTCGGCGCACGCTTTGGTGGTTGCCTCCGACATCGTCGTTGCCGCAGGCCATCTGGTGGAGCGATCGATTATCGTCAGGAGGTATCTGGCGCCTTCCGACGGGGGCAGGGGGCCCATGACGTCTATGTGAATGTGGCCGAATCTTCATTTCGGCTGTGGGAATTCCCCCACGCCTGATTCTGTGTGCTGAGGGGCGCGAGAGTCCATGTATGATGTCGAATACGGCTTTCCTTCGGGAGGATGGGATCAGCGGGTGCGGGTGGCCCGTGCTGATGTTGCAGAGGAGTGTCGTGCCCGCGTGTCCGAAGGGCATGTCTTCCCACCTGAGGGTGGTGATAGCTGTGCGATATGCGGCGGTCTCCGGGTCGGCGGCCTGTTCTCGGGCGAGGTCTTCGTAGTCGATACCGAGGTGCATGGCATTGATTTCTATCCTCGAAAGGGCGTCCGCCACGGGGTTCTTCTCGCCGGGCACGTACTGGATGGTGCAGCCGAACTCTGCGATGGCTGCCAGGTGCCTCTGCTGTCTAGCTGATCAGGCGTCGCCCGCCTTGGTCAAGGTGTGCACCAATGGGCGGTGGTCTGTCCTGATCGTAAAAGGGGCGCCCTCGAGGAGGTAGCGGAAGTGGCGCACTGCTTGGTACACCGCCAGGAGCTCGCGGTCGAACGTGCTGTATCTCGTCTCGGCGGGTGACAGTTTTTTACTATAGAAGGTGAGTGGCTGGGGCCTGCCCTGGACCATCTGCTCGAGGACAGCCCCGCAGGCGACGTTGCTGGCGTCAAAGGTGAGGCATAAGGGTGCTGTAGGGTCTTGGTGGCATAAGGTCGTGGCTCTGGTGAGGGCCCTCTTCGTCTCATTGAAGGCCTGCTCTTGTTCAGCTTCCCACGTCAGGTTCTTTGGTTTCCCCTTCAGGACCTGCGTTAGAGGGGACATGGTGCGGGCGGCGTCGGGGATGAACTGGCGGTAGTAGTTGACCATTCCGATGAACTCCTGCAGGGACTTGACCGTGGTTGGGGTTGGGTACTTCTGTACCGCGCCTACCTTCGAGGCCATGGGGCGCACGCCTGCCGTGGAGATCTCGTGGCCGAGGAAGTCGACCCTCTTGGCACCGAAGGTGTATTTGTTGAATCGGACGACCAGCCCGTTTTCCTGCAGGTGCTTCAGGACCGCTCGGACATGGTGTAGGTGCTCCTCCGGGGACCTGGAAAAAATTAAGATATCGTCGACGTAGCAGACGCAGAAAGGCAGGTCCCCAGGATGCTGTCCATCAGGCGCTGGAAGGTGGCCCCTGCGTTTCTCAGGCCGAAGGTGGAGTAATGGAAGACGTAGGAGCCAAAAGGCGTGATGATGGGGGTCTTGGGGACATCCTCGGGGTGCACTGGAACCTGAAAATAAGATTTCAAGAGGTCCATTTTCGTGAAGACTTTCGCTCCATGGAGGGCCCCGGTCAAATCCTGCATGTTTGGCAAGGGGTAGCGGCCGGGGATTGTAGCGAGGTTGAGTCTTCTGTAGTCTCCGTAGGGCCTCCAGGTGCTGTCAGGTTTCCGTACCATGTGTAGGGGTGAAGCCCAAGGGCTTGACGCTTTCTTGCAGATGCCCATTCGTTCCATTCCCGATAACGCCCGCTTTGCATCCTGGAGGCGGCCCGGAGGGAGTCGCCGGAACTTCGCGTGTGTCGGGGGCCCCGTGGTGGTGATGTGGTGGAATATTTCATGCTCGAGCGGCGTCCCTGCCGCCTGACGAAGTTCCGGTTTGAAGACTTCAGGGAATTCCTGCAGGAGGTTGCCGTACTTGGGGGTGTTGACGGTACAAATTGTGGGGACGCCCGGGCCCGCTGCGAGTGGTAGGGAACGGCATGTCCTCATGTCGAGGAGGCGTTTGCGACCCACGTCAACCAGGAGGCCGTTCTGCGCCAGGAAATCTGCCACCAGTAGTGGAATCCTGACGTCCGCAATGGTGAACTTCCAGACGTGGTTGTGCCCCAAGATGGATATCTCGAGGGACTTCGTGCCGTAGGAATGGATGGGGGTCCCGTTTGCGGCGATGAGGGTGGTTGTTTTGTCAGGTTCGCGGCTATGGTCTTGTCTGCCGTCGCCGTTTTTTGACTGCTGGAAGGTGCAAGAGCTTTCGCACCTCTTGGGGTATCTCCCGAACCTCCGGTGGTAGCTGCACCAGAAGTTTTTGCCACGCTGCATGTGGGAGGACTTCCCCTGGGATACGGCGCCGATCTCTTGCATTGGGTCGTCGTCTTCTTCTTCTCCCTTCTCTGCAGCTAGGCACACAGAGGATCGGGGGGCGGCGAGCTTTGCAGCATTGCTCGACAGCGTCAGTTTTTTTGCTTTCTCCAGTAGTTCGTCGTCGTGGAGGGCATATGCATCCATCAGCTGTCTTCGGACGTCTGGCTCGAGTTGCCGCAGGAATATTTCGCGACTCAGGCAGATTTCTTTCTTTTTCCCGTTGGAACCTATTTTGGGCAATTGGACGAGGCCCATCACCGTGTCCCAGGCATCCTGTGGGTCGGCGCCGCGCATGGGGTTCGTAACTAGGTCGAGGGCGCGGGCGGTCTTTTCAGCGATGGGCGTGGAGTAGGCTGTCACGAGCCTTGTCTTTATCTCATCGAGTGTGACAGGTTCTGTTTGTGCTCGACTGGTCAGCCAGGGAGTTATTCGGTTGAACACCTCTGTCGGGAGGGCTGCTGCGACGAGGTCAGCCTGCAGTACCTTGTCCGTGAGTCCCGCGATCCGGAATTGCCCTTCAGCTCAGAAGAACCAGGCGGTTGGGTTCGCTGTTGTGAAGGGGGGTAATTTGACAGCTTGAGCGGCAGCTGTGTGCGAGACCGTCGTTGGGGCATGGGAGGCCTGGGTTTTTCGCGCAGTACTGTCTGCGCCCATTGTCCTTTCTCACAAAAACGGTCGACAGAGTCGTGAATGGCGGGCCAAACCGTTTGAGGAAACGCCTGAACACACCTTGGGAAGGTATGCCGTATTTAGTCCGTTAGAGGCGTTGGTTTTTCCACGGTAGGAGCTTTCAGAGATCTATACTGAGGCGCCGTGTGAGTCCGTTAAAAATCTCTGAAGGTGAGCGGCGGTAGTTAGTCCCTTAATGGCTGAGCCAAAACCGCTTGGGTCACCGTCCATACCGGGAGGTCACCAGTTGTGAGGTGTGAACAAAGAGGCAGGTAGTAGTGTACTGACTTTATTACAGGTAAGGAAATTCAAATATACAGCATGCGGGCGGAAATGTGGTTACTGACCCGCGGGAGAATAAAAGTGGGTCGGCGAGACCCGATTTGTGTTTCTTGAGAGACATATAATACAAAATACAAAAGTACATAAAATATGATTTCACAAGATATATACATTGGCGGAAAGCCCGCTAAACGCTCTCACAGAGGGAAGTAAGAACAACGCGAATGTTGACCTACATACAGAGAAAATTGTGAATAAGCGTTGTCCTTACACGGGTATGTAATAAGGGGATACAGAGGCAGAAAGACAATGCTGAAGGCAAAGATTTTATTTATTACCTGCTGCTTCTCATTTGATGTCCTTTCGGCTTCATTGCTTACAGAAGTCAACGTATCCCCCACCCCACCTCCTCTCTAGCTTCTCCCCCCCCCCCCCCCCCCCCCCAAACCCACCCACCCACACATATACGGACGTGCGCGTACATGCTCACGAACAAAAACCTAGAGAGAGTCGAAAAGTCAAGAGGTCCTTGTGCTTTCGTATTAAATATATGTGTGTCACTTGAATGTGACCTGTAGCTTCTTTATTATTATTATTATTATTATTATTATTATTATTATTATTATTATTAGGATTCCTCGTTGTTCCGCCCACTGTCATATTATTTATATATAGATTCTTCAAATCATTTGCATGTTAATATAATGAAAACGAACTGAAATTGCCATAAGACATTTCTGATGTCTTGTTTTTCCTTGGAAATGCAATATGTTGAATCTAGGTATATTTCCATGACGTTCAGGAAAAAAAAAATGCATAAAAATCAGCCAGTTCCCCAGAGGGGTAGCGATGCCCGTTGCCATGGGAACCAAGGAATTCCGAAATGCAAATAATTAGCAAACTCCTCAAAGACTGAATGATTTGGTTGGGGAAGCACAAAAGGGGGAAATCTGGAAGCAGGTCCATGAAGTTTGAGGATAATCCTGCAGGAAAGATTGCCGAATTAATCACCGTAAGTTTGGACTCATGAATCATGTTTTATGGGACGTAAGTAATCTCGTTCCCTCGCCACCATGGAACAACATTTTTTCCATAATAAGATTAGTGAAATTTGTGCAAGTTAGTCTTCAAAAAATGTATTAGATATCATCATTTAGAGAGAGAGAGAGAGAGAAAGAGAGAGAGAGAGAGAGAGAGAGAGAGAGAGAGAGAGAGAGAGAAGTAAAAAGTGCAAGAAAAGAGGGCGAACATCATGACTACATCGAAGAAAGGATATCGTTTTCCTACTTGGAAATCTCAAATATAAATCGAGTATTCATATCCACCCTGAGGGCTTTTAGCTCTGAATTCAAACGTACATCTACGACGCAAGACCTAAGCAGGCTCCTTGTCTTGTTACCCACGTAGATGGAATAGGGGAGCAAAGTCAGGAAGATAAAGGAAGAAGGGACTGAACGAAGGGACGTGACTAGTGTGAGAGAGGCCTCTCTCTTTCTTAGTGTATTCTTCCTAGACTTTTGGCTAACCTGTCTTATGGAACCTATTTGCTATTTGAGATGAAAAAAGATGCATATATGTGACTAGAATATTTATAAAATATCATATGATGACTGAAGCAGCTGTAGTAGTTGTAGCTGGAACGGTGGTGATAATAATGATAATAATAATGGGAAAGTAAATCGTAAGTAGTATGTCTTGATTTTGTTATTTAAAATTTATAAAGCAGAAAGCTTTCTGAAATAATAATAATAATAATAATAATAATAATAATAATAATAATAATAATAATAATAATAATAATAATAATAATAATAATTATTATTATTATTATTATTATTATTATTATTATTATTATTATTATTATTATCATTTTGGAAGGAGACCCTCTTTCAAACAAGTCTTATTGAAAGATATTCCTGCATCAGCTGCATTTAACTGTCAATAAGACTTATTATTATTATTATTTATTTATTTATTTTTTTTTTGCTCTATCACAGTCCTCCAATCGACTGGGTGGTATTTATAGTGTGGGGTTCCGGTTGCATCCTGCCTCCTTAGGAGTCCATCACTTTTCTTACTATGTGCGCCGTTTCTAGGATCACACTCTTCTGCATGAGTCCTGGAGCTACTTCAGCATCTAGTTTTTCTAGATTCCTTTTCAGGGGTCTTGGGATCGTGCCTAGTGCTCCTATGATTATGGGTACGATTTCCACTGGCATATCCCATATCCTTCTTATTTCTATTTTCAGATCTTGATATTTATCCATTTTTTCCCTCTCTTTCTCTTCAACTCTGGTGTCCCATGGTATTGCGACATCAATGAGTGATACTTTCTTCTTGACTTTGTCAATCAACGTCACGTCTGGTCTATTTGCACGTATCACCCTATCCGTTCTGATACCATAGTCCCAGAGGATCTTTGCCTGATCGTTTTCTATTACTCCCTCAGGTTGGTGCTCGTACCACTTATTACTGCAAGGTAGCTGATGTTTCTTGCACAGGTTCCAGTGGAGGGCTTTTGCCACTGAATCATGCCTCTTTTTGTACTGGTTCTGTGCAAGTGCCGGGCATTCGCTTGCTATGTGGTTTATGGTTTCATTTTTCGTTTTGCACTTCTTACATATGGGAGAGATGTTATTTCCGTCTATCGTTCTTTGAACATATCTGGTTCTTAGGGCCTGATCTTGTGCCGCTGTTATCATTCCTTCAGTGAGAGAGAGAGAGAGAGAGAGAGAGAGAAGAGAGAGAGAGAGAGAGAGAGCGCAACTCTATATAGTTCTACAGCCGTTCCCGCAACCACTACTTGTTTGTGTTACGGTGTCTGTAAATATATGGCGAAATCCAACGCTACTCCTTCGCTGGAGGCCAGAGTCATTTCCGGACGAGAAACAAAAGAGATATATTTCGTAGTAGATCAAAGTGGGTCGTTCTGTCGTGTCTCAAGAGTCCACGATCGTTCCTTTTAGAAATGATCACCTTATATCGCGTCTGTGTAGTACTACATATCCCTCAATTACATTTCTCCATACATTTTCGTTTGCATCAGTTCTCAGCCCTTTTGCGATGTCTTTTTCTAATCCTTTTTTTACAGATGCCTAAATCCTTGCCTATCATCTTCGTAGCTCTTGCCTCAACAAAAATACCTGGCAGCCTATTGCCAGTTCAGCGTTTACGTCCATTAACGTTTTCCCGAAGCGCAAATCAGTCCGGTTCTCCAAAAGAGCTTTGTAAGATGCTTGCAGGAGGAGGTTTCCAAAGCATATTTTCTCTTTTACTTTCCTCTAACCATGGTACATCAAATTCTCTCAAGTTCTCGCAACGTAGCAACATTAATTTCCAACTACATTTCATATTCGATGAATAAATCTATTGTTTGTCTCTAAGATTAGTATTGATTTGAATTTGTGAATGATCATGCATTTAATTTCCTCAATGGCTATTATAAAATTCAGACGAACTTTTTTTTTTTTTGTGTTAACAATTAGGAAGATGATAAATTTGAATCCTCAGTCTATCTACAACACATGGAAATAGATAATTTAATATGGTTCCCAGTACTAAGATTCAATTGCTATATTTTCTTGAAACAAAACGCAAAATATTCTAGTGTCAGGGATATAGATAAACAATAAAATATAGGAAAATCTGAATAACAACAAGACAAACGTCTGCTTCATTTATATAAATGAACATAATTAAAAAAAATAACAAACATACGAGTCATTATGGCAGCTATTAATTAAGATGCCACATCACGAATTTAATTAAACGAGTCCAAACACGAGCTCTGCTCTTCAGTGTTGAATTATTCACGACAGATCCAAGTTGTACTGAACTTTATGTGAGCATTCTCAGAAAAAAAGAATAGTGCTTTTATTTGTACATAAACAGTGTGCTCACGACAAGTCATCATCAATGTTTGCCTCACATCCATAAGTCAATATATATATATATATATATATATATATATATATATATATATATATATATATATATATATATATATATATATATGTGTATGAGAGAGACTGAATAAAAGAGTATCGATAAAGGATATTAGATTAACAATTCTGAGAGTCCTAAAAGGACCTGAGCTGCCCCAAGGGTATCGTTCTTGTATCTCTAAGGACATGTGGCTTCAGAAACTTCATTAAATACGTAGTACACTGTATAATTCGAAAGAGTACAAATAACTAGTATAGAACTCTTTTTCTTTGCCTGTTTCAGAGAACATTCACGACAGTAGATTAGTAAAGTATGTGTTTTAGATTTCAGTAAAATAAAACTATTATGCCAGTTTCGTCTGTCCGTTCACCCTCAGATCTAAAACACTAATGAGGATAGAGGGCTACAAATTGGTATTTTGGTTATCAATCCTCCAATCACCAAACATACCAAATTGCAACCCTGTAGCCTCAGAAGTTTTTATTTCATTTAATGCCAAAGTTAGCCATTGATCGTGCATTTGGCAGCGCTCTCCGGAGCCAGGGGATGTACGTTCACTCTGCCGCATCTGGTGTGCAACTGGAGAGCTGCCAATCATAGTTAATGGTTTTATACAGCGTTATACGTGCTTGATCATAAAACTGGATATTTAAGGGTACAAGTAACTGCTGCAGAACACAATTTTTATTTGTTCATGTCAGATAATATCTATTAAAATAAGATTATAATGTAGGTTTTTTCTACTTACAAAAATAACTTTTAAAACGTTTATTACCATTACTATCGGCAAAGGCAGATAATCATAAAGATATAATATAAAATTAATGTAGGGAGTTTACATTCGCTCCAGTAATAATTCTAAAAAATGGTTTTACCATTACTGTCGACAGAAACAGGTAATCATACAAATATGATAAAAAAAATTATCTCTCACCCAAACAGGCGCATGATCTCGCTTAAACTGACTTTGGAATTTTTATAAATACATTAACATCTTTAAAAGCGCCATGAAAAATGGACGCGAACTGGAGCAGAACGACATGTTGTTCGAGAATAATATTTACATTTATTTGCATAACCCCCAGCTGGAGTGAAAACACGAGCAGTGAATGACCTACAATTGCCTGCTTTGAAAAGTTCGCTGGCACTTGTTTTGTATATTACAAGATAATTTTGGAAACTTCAGCTATTTTATGTGTAAAATGATTAGGTAACGTGGATATGAGATTGAGATTATGAGGGTGTCCAAAATAGTATAAGTTAAGAAATTTATTTGTACCTCTTAGACTTGCAGGAATGCTAAAGGTATATTAACGGTTTAACTTATAAGTGCCTTTTTTCGTAAAATAATTACGTAACGTGGATATAATGGTGCGCAAAATAGTATGAGCTTAGAAATTGTAAAAATGGCAGGATTTTGTTTATAACTACGTTAATGTTAAAGATATATAAAGAAATATTAAGGATTTTAATTTTACAAGTACCAGTTTCTTTTATGTGAAAGAATTAGGTAACGTGGATATGAGGGTGCACAAAATAGTGTGATTTTAGAAATATATTGAAAGATTTACCACCTCAAAGAAAATTATAATACAGACTTGATATTGCTTGCAATTACAGGAATTTTATAATAAAGGTTTATCAAGAAATAATAAGATTATACTTTTACAAGTGCCATTTTTTCTTGTAAAATAATTAGGTAACGTATACATGAAGGTTCAAAAATAGTATGAGATTAGTAATGTGTCACATAATTTGTCACCTAGAAGTAAGATATATAATAGACAGGATTTTCTTTATATGACCAGAAACATTAAAGGTATACCAATCTAGTTAGAAGACGATTATGCACAACAGAATTTAATTTATGAGTTTTGAGGATTTCCCTCAGTTCCAAAACCATCTCAGAGATGCAGATTCCCGTCAAAGCTGATCCAAACATTATTTGATTGATACGTTGAGTTCATCAGCGCTGAAGCCTTACTTGGCCTTAACAGTAAATCTGAGTCCCCTTCTCCAAGAATCATTTAGAATTGGGGCTTCCAAAGAGGGAACTAATACCGAACCCTCCTGGAATTATTTTGTGTGAAATTATTATGATAATTCTCCCTCTAAACCAGAGGTAGACAAACAGTCGATCGCCGTTCCCCCATAATCCTATATAAACAAAACAAAAACACAACCATATATAAATATATAAATATTTGAATTTTTTTCCCGCGTAATAATATGTGATTATGTAATATGGTAGATAGTAAAAGTTTCAATATTTATTTTTATTATTATTATTATTATTATTATTATTATTATTATTATTATTATTATTATTATTATTATTATTATTATTATTATTATTGAATGTAAATGTTAAATGCCGCATCAGCATCATTGATTTCATGTAGAATCTTCTTTTGGTTGAATCATTTTATTTCATCGACTGAAGTAAATTTCCGGAGAACATATTATAAAAACTGCTTCTTTCTGTAACTACAGAACACAGACGTTTGCAAGAAAATTATGCTCTCGATACATGAAGTACTACGTCATGAGAGAGAGAGAAAGAGCTAACGGTGTTTGATTGGTCGATATTTTCCATCATGGCGCTGATTGGTCGGGATGTCACATAAGAATCTGGAAAGGAAAGTGTTCACTTCCACCTGACCGGCGACCTGATTGTTGTCCCTTTGTGGTGGTAATGGTGGAGGTGGTGAAGGGGAGGTGATGGGGATGGGGGGAGAGTGAGGGGGAGGTCTGTCCCACTGGTGGAGGAGGGAAATAAGTTGAAGTAACGGATAATGCTATAGGGTGAACAACGCTTCGAAGGATCTCAGGCGACGATAACCGGGTACTGAGTCAATAATCGGCTATTTATGACGGGTGTAAGGGCCATTGGGTAGCGGTATTAATGCTTATGGATTGGACTATAGAATTTAGGCCAAAGACCAAGCTCTGGGACCTACGAGGTCATTCAGCGCTGAAAGGGAAACGGACAGTAGGAAGGTCTGAAAGGTGCAATAGGAGGAAAACCTGCCAGTTGCACTTTGAAACAATTGTTAGAGAGGGTGGAAAGTCAGATGGAAGAAAGAAAATATGAACGGAGGTAGAGAAAAAGGAAAGAAAGAGGTTGCAGCTAGGGGCCGAAGGGACCCTGCAAAGAACCTTAAGCAGTGCCTACAGTGCACCGCATGAGGTGCGCAGACAGCGCTACCCTCCTACGGGGATTAATACTCATGTAAGGCTCCCTCCCGTAGGCTACGGTGACATGAGCGTTGGTTTGTAAGACCAGATATCAACCTGATATAAGAGTTGGGGCATCCCACTCCCGATAGTGGAATTCATAGCTAACATAAACTCTCCGTGAAATCCTTTATAGGAGGAGCTGGGATATCCCGTAGGAGGAGATTGATTAGGACTTCGATGAACGACGGATCGTCGATGAGAACTTGGCATCCACGAACCCAATCCATCGTGTCAAACGGATTATTGATTACAAGAACCTCATAACCGCCGCCAGTTCCCTGGCCGTCTTTGTTGGCTGTTATGAGTCCGGAGGTCCATACCAGACGACTTAATTAATACCTTTCATAGCTTACCACACTCACGGGCCGCCATAAAGCAAGGGTCCGTGCTGGTATATAGCCCACTCGCTCCAAGGCTGACAGATTCAAATAATCTAGAGTTGGAAGCAGAATCAAAGAAAAAAGTCTAAAGAAATTTTCAGACGATGGAACTGTAGAATGAATAAAAAAGTCACTGGAAAATCAATATAAGTAAGAAATTAAAGCTCTTGGTTGCTGGAAATAATGAATAAAAAAAAAGGATCAAGAATAACATCCATAAGAATATTGCCAAAGAGGCGTGAGGTGAACTCTACACTACACATCGAATGTCATGGATGTTGTCACAAGATATTTCAAGGCAGGAACATAAAGAGAGATTTTCAATGACGTAAAAGAAAAGGTGGACGTACGGGAAAAGGAATAGAGAACAAGGAGGACGTAGGGGACTAAGGGGAAACCTGGATGAAAGCAACACGAAGGAGAATTGGAATAATAACCTAAAACTTGAGATGCTTAAAGTGGGGACATTAAGAGATGAGTGGCGAGAATTCATGAAGCATATTGTTAGGCCTATATCCATTCATCCTTCTCGTACAATTTACAGTCCCTAATTATCCCTCTTTTACATTTACTGCATTTTATCTACCCTCTTTTCATTCCGTTCTATTCCGGAAAATTCTCAACATTAAAAACCTCAGCTTCTTTCCATTCCTTTCATCTTATTTCAAAGAAGCTTAGACAGTATTATCGTACGATTAATTAACCTAGATGTGAAAATGTAATAAGAAAGCATTACAACGCCTCTCATTATTATTCCATTCTTTTTCATTCCACCTCTTACCAAGCAGTTATTAGACGTCAGTAAGCCTTGGATTGTATGGGTTGGTAGGTCTTCATTGGACGAGTGGGTTGAGTACATATATATATATATATATATATATATATATATATATATATATATATATATATATATATATATATACACCAGGTACAGGAAACAGTAAAATCTTTTCTGCATAAAAACCATGGAACACGGGAAAGCTTTATATCGAAAAGACAAAAGATTGTAACATATTAACATTCTCAATCCTGCTCTAATTGGAAAAATGAATTGAATTTTTGTCATTGTATTTAAAGAGATACAAGGAAGCTATTTCTAATAAATTCTGGCCAACCAACTGAAATGAAAATCCGAAGCATAAAAAAAACGGTGTGTATGCAGTATGAAAAGTGAGTTGTTGTAACGAAAGAAAGGATATATTGATTTTGTGAACCGAATATACTAATAAAACAGTATGCCCAGCTACCCCTGCGAAAAGTATTCTGATTTCTTAATGCTATCAATGGAAGAAAGTTAGTTTCACCAAACCGTACAAAAAAGATAATGCAAGAATAGTTTAAAATCTTTATTTTATAGATTTTAGGCATAATGCCAAGCACTGGGGCAACTAAGGCCATTCAGCGCTGAATCGGAAATTGATAATAAAAGGTTTGAAAGGTGTTACAGGAGGAAAACCTCAAAGCATTTGCACTATGAAACAATTGTTAGGAGAGGGTGGACAGGAAGATGGAAGAAAGAGAATATGAACGGAGGTACAGTAAAAGGAATGATTTTAGTTGAAGCTAGGGGCCGAAGGCACGCTGCAAAGAACCTTAAGTAATGCCTACATTGCATCGATGGGTGATAAAATACGGGTGCAGAAGTGAAAAATTTATATGTACTATTTGTTCAGCAATATTAAAATAAGGGCGATTTTTACACATACCTACTACAGAACCTCTCTGTACACAATATTATCAGTTTGTCCCCAACTTAATTTCAAGTTGGCAGAGTCAGTTGCTCTGCTCATCGCCACATACAGTTGGCCATGCGTGAACATGGGTGACGGCAGAAACACACCAACACAATCCAAAGTCTGGCCCTGTGACTTGTTTGCAGTTAATGAGAAGGCCAGGTTGATGGGAAACTGCCTGTGCCGTAACTGGAACGGAAACTGGTTGTCCGAAGGCATCAGAGGAATCCGGGGGATGAACAGACGTTTGCCGGTGTGAGGGCCTGTTGCTATCACTGCTTCGATGACGTGGGAGTTTAGCTCCATAACAGCGTACCTCGTTCCGTTGCAATGTCCATTGGCAGGATCGAAATTCCGAAGCAACATTACCAGGCAGTACTTCTTCAACGTTATTTTGTGCACTGGCAGTCCCAATGGATTTAAGTTATTCAAAAAATCTTGCTGATATTGATGATAATATTCATCTTCTATTGTGACAAAGTCAAGAAGAAAGTATCACTCATTGATGTCGCAATACCATGGGACACCAGAGTTGAAGAGAAAGAGGGAAAAAATGGATAAGTATCAAGATCTGAAAATAGAAATAAGAAGGATATGGGATATGCCAGTGGAAATCGTACCCATAATCATAGGAGCACTAGGCACGATCCCAAGATCGCTGAAAAGGAATCTAGAAAAACTAGAGGCTGAAGTAGCTCCAGGACTCATGCAGAAGAGTGTGATCCTAGAAACGGCACACATAGTAGAAAGTGATGGAACTCCTAAGGAGGCAGGCAGGATGCAACCCGGAACCCCACAACTATAAATACCACCCAGTCGAATTGGAGGACTATGATAGAGCAAAAAAAAAAAAAAAAAAAAAAATTATTGTTACGACCTGTGTAGGCAGTAGTTCTGGTTCTTTAAACTTTAATTTTTAAAGGAGTCGTAGGCAGAACATTATTTATGTAACTCGGTCAACTGAGGGAAGACAGAACAAAAACACTGGAAAAATCTAACAACATTTATTAAAGTCCACTTAAATAAATTCAACCTTGTATCAGGAGAAACAAAGCTCCTAAGACAAACACCGATGGGTTACAAAATGACCTGGAGGACTAATATACCGAGTCCTCTAAATGCACAAGGTTGACCTATAGCTAATAATCTAAACCCTAGCATAGAAAAACTAAACAGATCAAAAGTATGGCTCATATATTAAGCCGGGCCCACAAATATCAACAAACCACTACCCTATTACTAAACGGATAGGCAGAAGGAAGACAGGAGAATTGAAAAGGCAGAAAACCTTAAAATTACCTACCTACACACAAACGTTAAAGGCTAAACCCAATACCAAATAATAAAACATAACACGAGACCGCATACAAATGCACATACCACATTAAACTAAATGCATAAATACTTAAATACATTCACATAAAAGAATTATGCTGAGGGTCATAATTTATAGATGCATGTATATATCTCAACACTGTATTAACTATCCGTGAGATAACTTATAACAGTACTTATCCATACATGGATTAGACGACCGAGAGGGGACGAACGTTCATCAGCATCAGAGGGAGTATCATTAACACCAGGTAAACGGGCTGGGCGTATCCATAACGATAATGAAAAGATTGTAACTTTACCCGGGTAATGACTCCCTACGTTCCTCCTAACGGACCCTCGGTCCACAGACGAGCAGTGTAGCAGATGTGATGACGCTCTTTGATCACGGCAATAGTACCTCCAACAGTGCCGGGATGGAACGGCGACACCGTCTTCCCGCGGGATCCTCAGGCCGGGAAAATAACGCAAAGCGAAGGTCGCAAGTGACACATACACTTGTAGGACGTAACAAGCGAGGTGACTATCGCAGGTGACAATACCCCTGCATACGTGGGCCGTGATCCAAAGAAGTGTACAATTTACCGCGGGTGGCTCAAAGACATCAGCGAAACAATCCTCCAAAGGCACAATTCCTTATGAAAGAAAAAAAAAGCGTCCACCAACGGCTGCTAAATTAGGATCCACGTCTGAGATCAAGTTAGGGTCCGAACTCGTCATTCCAGGCAGCAGTCGTCTCGTCCACGGTTCTCACTAAAGACCAAACACTCGGAAAAAAAAGTAAAAAGAGTTAATGGCCATTCACTAATTAACGAAGGCGGAGGGGCGAAGTTTATCACAGAACTCTTATGAAAAGGGTAGTTAGCATTTACTCCTGCCGAAGGCCAAATTTATTTATAAACAATGAAATAACTTAATTTAACATGACACCTTCCTCCCCCCCAAAAAATAATTTTCATTCACTAAATGCAAAATTTTTTTTTATGATAAGCCACAAGGCTGGACAAAACATCAGAAAATGCAGGGCCACAAAAAAAAAAGAAAATTAAGGGAACATTCTAAAGCTACTACAAACCACTGATAAGATAAAATATCTTAAACCAAAGCAAAAAAAAAAAAAAACATAACGGGTCTTAAACCTAGTATCTACAGTAATGAACCAATGACAAGGTAAAAACATCTTAAACCTTAACAAAAGGACAAGAACATAGCAAGTTTTACATACATCACCAAACATTTGGACAGAAATTCAATCCTATACCTGTCAACAATAAATTTTAGTAGGCATACAAAGAGGAAAAAAAAAAAAAAACTAGAATTATCCACACCAACCCAGGTCCTGGAACAATTTACAAGAGCACAAACCTTTTACCAGAGCTAAATATATACATACCTCGAGACATGGATGTAACCTCAACACATGCAACCAGGAGTACCGAGAGGTTCCTAAGAAACAGAGGGAGAGGCCAAAACTTAGAGGCACGTGGAACGAGAGCATCCCGGGATGCAATTATCCACCCCTTTAATGTGTTTTATAATTAAACTGAACTCTTGTAGCTGAAGGGCCCAACGCAGAATCCTCTGGTTTGATCCCTTCATACGTTCAATGAATACTAATGGATTGTGGTCGGTCCAAATTTCTATGGGGAACGAAAATTTAGTTACATATGGTTTAAAACGTACCAATGTCCGCACCAATGCCAGAGCCTCTTTCTCAATGGTGGAGTACTTTCTTTCCGCCTCC
Organism: Macrobrachium nipponense; assembly: GCF_015104395.2. Classification (NCBI taxonomy): domain Eukaryota; kingdom Metazoa; phylum Arthropoda; class Malacostraca; order Decapoda; family Palaemonidae; genus Macrobrachium; species Macrobrachium nipponense. The sequence goes on from NC_061094.1 coordinate 44,316,827, forward strand.
AATAACTTACAGCTGTAGTAAGATACGGGGCGTACTTCACCATCATCACTCCTTTGAAAGAGGACTCCCCCAATTCCTACGTCACTGGCATCCACGGCTATAATGAATGGTTTCTGAAAATTGGGAGAAACCAATATTGGATTGGACACGAGTAACATCTTAAGTTTTAAAAATGCTTCTTCGCATCGAGAAGACCAAATGAATTTCTGCCCTTTTTTCAATAAATTCGTTTAGCGGCCTGTGCAAGGTCAGAAAGTCTTTTTTGTCGGACGAAACCTAGCGGGTAACACTATTCCCAACTGGACCCACAGCACTTTACGAACCTCTCTGACATTACACTGTCTCTTCAAAGCAACTATGGCCTCGAGATTGGCTTGCTTAGGAGCAACTTTACCCAAGCCAATCTCGTGACCCAAACAACTAACTTTAGCTTTCCTAAAGTCACATTTACCCAGATTCACGACAAGACCGGCGGCCCTAAGTGCCTCAAAAACTTTTCTTAATCTTACCAGGTGGGTTCGCCAGTCGTTGCTGTGTACCACCAAGTCATCTATAGATTTCTGTACCTTCCAGGCCATAAATCACCCTCTTCATCAAACGCTGGAAAGTACAGGCAGCGTTCTTCATCCAAAAGGGCATTACTTTGCACTCGTAAACCCTGAGGGCGTCACAAATGCTGAAATTTCACGGGAACGGCCAGATAGGGGGACCTGCCAATACCCCTTTAACAGATCCAATTTTGTAATGAACTTAGCAGGACCTACCAGGTCCAGACAATCCTCAATACGGGGAAGAGGGAAGGAATCATTTTTAGTAACCGAGTTTACCCTCCTATAGTCAACACACATACGATATTTACCATCAGGCTTCTTCACCAAGACTATAGGAGAACTCCATGGGCTTACTGATGGTTGTATGAGATTGTGCTCCAGCATGTATTTAATTTCGTCTTCCACAATGGCACGCTTCTCTGGACTGAGGCGATACAAGCTTTGCTTAACCGGAGAAGCGTCCCCAACATTCACATCATGCTGGAGCAACCTCGTCCTTCCTGGAGAGTCCTGAAACAAGTCAGAAAATTCCAGAATTAGGCTTAGTATATCTTGTTTCTGAGGTGCCTCCAGATGCTCTAACCCCTCTTTTAATACACCTAAATTTTGTAAGTTATTACCTAGAGCATCTGAAGGCACCTGGTCCAAAACATCTTCCAAGTTTTTCTCAACAGGTGCAACCACACCCATAACTGCCTCAAAAACAATGGCCAAAGGATCCCGTCTATCAGAAGAGTAAGATTTCAACCTGTTTATGTGGAAAATTTTACATTTACGTCGAGTTCCAGGGGCTTCAACTTCATAATTGACCTCGGACAACTTTCTCAACACTTTCCAGGGGCCCTTGTACCTGGGTTCAAGGAAGTTGCCTGGGTCTGTGCTTAAAACTAATACTAAGTCACCTGACTCAAATGAACGTACCTTACACTTCTGGTCAAGTTTGGTTTTCATCGTAGCTTGGGAAGCAGACAAATTATCTTTGGCATACTTCCAAGCTACGGCTAACTTGGACTTAAGTTCACTAACAACTTCTCCCAACGTATGCTCTCCTCTCTGATTTGCTTCGAGCAATTCATAGAAGATTTCCAAAGGTCCTCGAACCTTGTGCCCAAATATTAATTCAAAGGGAGCAACGCCGGTAGAAGAATTGGGAAAATTCCTAATGGCAAAGAGAGCAAAGGGAAGCCCCTTATCCCAATCCTCTCCTTGCTCATAACAATATTTTTTTTATATATACTTAAGGGTCTGGTGAAATCTTTCCACCACACCCTGACTCTCAGGATGGTAGGGTACACTGGTAATGTGCTGAATGGCCAGTTCAGCACACTTACTCTTAAATACCCTGCTTGTAAAATTCGAGCCGCAATCTGACTGAATTTTACAAGGCAGTCCATACCTGGAGAAAAACTCCACTAATTTGTCAAAGACAGCTTTTGAGGTTACTTTCCTCATTAGAAAGGCCTCAGGAAAACGTGATGCTCTATCCATTATGGTCAGGAGATGCGTAAACCCTAACTTCGTCCTAGGCAGAGGTCCTACCACATCAATTACCAATTCTGCAAAGGGTTCTCCAATTGCAGGAATTGGGTTAAGAGGAGCCTTTGGAATAGGTTGATTGGGTTTACCTATCACCTGACATACTTCACAAGTTCTTACAAATTTCTTCACCGAAAACTTCATTCCTGGCCACCAAAAACATTTACTCAACCTACAAAAAGTTTTACTCAAGCCTAAGTGGCCAGAAAAGGAGTCCTCATGTGCAAGGCTTAACACAGCCTCCCTAAACTTGGTAGGTACGACAATTTGTTTCAAACAAGAAGTCACATTTAGTTGATGAGTTGGGGGACGACTGACCCTATACAACAATCCTTTCAAAACACCAAACCTGGGCCTGGTCAAATCGTCCGTATTACCTAACTCGAATGAAAATTCATCTTTTTGGGCCTGTATGAAAGAGAGACTGTCACAATCAGGTTTCAATAATTTAAATATTAAAATACTAGAACTACTGCTACTACCACTACCTTCTACTAGCCCGGGCTTCTCTACCTCTACTTCTAAACTACTTAAATTTAGGTCATCATCATACAGGGCAAGCCGTGACCGAAACTATAGGAAATAATTCCTGCCCCTCTGCACTCAACATATCATTCCCAAGGATTCCGTCTATTCCGGGTATCGGCAGGCTCTCAACTACCGCCAGCTCGGTAACCTTGTGATACCCTGGGAAGGACAGCTCCACCCTTACTAAAGGAGCAGAAACCACCGTATCGAGAAATCCTCCCAGGACCACATATTCTCCAGTATAAGGAACTAAGTTAGACAAGGACCCTGCCAACACCAAAGATCTAGCGGATCCTGTGTCCCTCAAGAATTTAAAATAAAGTGTAGAGGTCTCAGATTTCAATCTTCCTGGGTAGACATATTTGTTAAATGGTCATAAATTACCAGTGGAATCCAAGAATACAGGTTTTACTTTAGCTACATCTGGTTCACTACTAACCTGGGGATCAACAGTTTTGCCATTCTTACTCTCTGAAATAGAATTATTTGAAATTAGTGAGATTGGCGTAGGCTGATTAGCATTATTTTGATTCTTTTGGAGGTAACGGCTCCTGGCTCTACATTCAGCTTGTCGATGCCCTGGCTTATTACACCAAAAGCAATTACCTCTAACTTGATTGGTTTTACCCGAATTACCAAGGTTAGAAAAAACCAGAGTGTGCCCACCACTCGAGTCCTTTCTGAGGCCACTACCAACATGATTGCTCATGCTACTATTTGGGGGACTAGATTGGTTTTTAAAGGGGTTATTTGACTTAGAAGACAAACTACTATTATTATTAGGGGATGAGGACGAGAAGTTTCCTGACCCAGCTCGATGGGTCAGGACAAACTCATCAGCTACCTGAGCCGCCTTGAATAAAGTTAAAATCTTAGTGTCCTCCAGGTGAACCCTCAATTCTTTGCTACACACCTTCTTAAACTTCTCCAGTACCATCAGTTCCCTCAAGGAAGAGAAAGAAGCAACTTGACGACTTTTCAGCCAGTTGTCAAACTGCTCCTCCTTGAGACGAGCGTACTCAACATAAGACATAGAATTGGGCTTGCCAGTGGTTCGGAATCTCTGGCGATAGGCTTCAGGGACCAAATCATAGGCCCTGAGAACCAAAGCCTTTACTTTGTCATAATCTCTGGCAAGGCCCTCTTCCAATGCATTATACACCCGGAGTGCCTTGCCCCTCAATCTACACTGTATGAGTACCGTCCACATTTCGGCGGGCCAAGACAACCCGGTGGCAACTCTCTCAAAAGCTTTAAAAAATTCTGGTACGCTCCCATCGTCAAAAATTGGAATTAACCTTAGAGCAGCCGAAATATTAAATTTGTCTGATGATGAGCTATAGGGAGAACTAAAATGATTAGGGGACCCTTGCACCTTGGCCGACTCAAGATTAGATTAAGCTTGACCAACTCAATCTCATGTTTCCGGGCCCTCTCGTCCTCCTCAAACTGCAGCTTCAATAACTCAATCCTCTTACAAATTATATTGAACTCCTCCTGCCCCTGGGCCAATACAGGAGCGGAAGGTGTTACATGGTTGGGCACAGCCTCCTCAGCTAAAAAGGGGTTAGTTGAAATATTAATGTCTGTAAGAGTCCTGGCCGGAGTAGGAAAATTGGCCGGACCTTCATACATAACCTTTATTGAAGGGGGATCAGCGAACAGGGACAAACCAGGATTTAAGCTCACATCATCGACTATGGACCCCTCTTGGTCCGACCCAAGATCAGTGCCACTCTCAAAATCACTGGCTAGGCCTCTAGCTACCTCATTGCCCTCAGCCAAACCTAGGGACATTTTTTCCTTAACCAGTTTTAACAAATTGGCCCGAGTGTCAGAGGACTTATGAGGGATCTCCAACCACCGGGCACACCGTACCAAATAAGCCCTTGTCAAACCTCCTAAATATTTTAAACAGTCAGCCGAAACCAAGAATTCCGACGGGTCAAAAGTAAAGTCCTCCATTTTAATGAAAATAATATCCTATGGGGAAGGAAAGCAACCAAACCAAGAATCAAATATCAACAATAAATACTGTCACACCCCTCCAGAGCTGAACTGCTCCCCCAAACACCGAGTACACCTGTGTACGATCCTGCCACGGTCGCCACTTGTTACGACCTGTGTAGGCCGTAGTTCTAATTCTTTAAACTTTAATTTTTAAAGGAGTCGTAGGCAGAACATTATTTATGTAACTCGGTCAACTGAGGGAAGACAGAACAAAAACACTGGAAAAATCTAACAACATTTATTACAGTCCACTTAAATAAATTCAACCTTGTATCAGGAGTAACATAAAGCTCCTAAGACAAACACCGATGGGTTACAAAATGACCTGGAGGACTAATATACTGAGTCCTCTAAATGCACAAGGTTAACCTATAGCTAATAATCTAAACAGTTCAAAAGTATGGCTCATATATTAAGCCGGGCCCACAAATATCAACAAACCACTACCCTATTACTAAACGGATAGGCAGAAGGAAGACAGGAGAAATGAAAAGGCAGAAAACCTTAAAATTACCTACCTACACACAAACGTTAAAGGCTAAACCCGATACCAAATAATAAAACATAACATGAGACAGCATACAAATGCACATACCACATTAAACTAAATGCATAAATACTTAAAAACATTCACATAAAAGAATGGTAAAATTACAGTTTCAACCATTATGGGAAAACTGGAATAAAAATATATTTGTTACATCAGTAATAATGTAGTTCCAACGGATTTAACATTTATTTTGACAGCAAACCATCCGATTTAGAGATTTACTATGTAATTGGAGTTAAAACAATGAGTTTTTCCAGAAAAATCCCTAGACCTACCTAGACCTATCCATGGAGCACTTACAGATTCGCGGGCCCACTCGACCGCCGACCAAAATCGGCGGAAGAACGCCAAAACCCATATGGCGGCGATACCAAAAAAACAACAAACAAAGTAGGGAGCGACTACATATCCGCGACGATTGATTTGTGTGTGCTGTCAGTAAGGCCATGGCGGAACGGCGCTTCGCGCCTTATCCGCCTATTCAAAGATTCTTGGCAAGTACGGCAAGAGGTAATGTTGCGCTGCGCACGGTAGCCACAGGGTTTACAGTAAGGCTACTTACCATGGCAAATCACACCTGAAGGCGATCCTGTTGAAGTCGATCGGACAAATACTAGTAGCTCCACAACACTCGCAGTTTTTTTGCTTTAGAATGAAATTATGTTTTTGAGCATATTCAATCTCAACTTCTTTACCACCACTGGACAAATAATGATAAAATTCACCGTAACCCACATTGCACTGCAAACAATCGGTAGGAAATCGGTCTGTCAAAATTAATGCCAGAAGGGCCAGCCACTGCCTCTGCCATAGGTACAGGAAGACAAAATGTCGTTTTTTGCTTCATTATTAGAGTATTCAGTCAAATAAGGATACCCTTGGACACTGGACAGGTAACATTTTTACTCCGCTGAAATGCTAGTGAAACTTAGTTTTCGACTAAAGTCGTTCGTAATTGGTTATGGAACCCATGTCGTCATAACGATGTCACACCTCTCAGCCAATAATGAGTAACTGGAACTGCTTTTGTTTGCGTAAGAAAGTAAGTTAGAGGGCTCATTAAAAGTAAACATTACCGTAGAGGAAACACCTCTCCCGACTTAAGAAAAATTCGAGGTAAAAACTTTATTTTTTTTCTCTGTAAGTATGCATTAGCGACAATAATGTATTGAGAAGAAGTGTTTTGTTATCACGTGCTTTACTCGGGAAAAATATTAATATAATAGATTTCCCATAATGGTTTAAACTGTAATAATACCAAAAGAATTATGCTGAGGGTCATAATTTATAGATGCATGTATATATCTCAACACTGTATTAACTATCCGTGAGATAACTTATAACAATACTTATCCATACATGGACTAGACGACAGAGAGGGGACGAAGGTTCTTCAGCATCAGAGGGAGTATCATTAACACCAGATAAACGGGCTGGGCGTATCCATAACGATAATGAAAAGATCGTAACTTTACCCGGGTAATGACTCCCTACGTTCCTCCTAACGGACCCTCGGTCCACAGACGAACAGCGTAGCAGATGTGATGACGCTCTTTGATCACGGCAATAGTACCTCCAACAGTGCCGGGACGGAACGACGGCACCGTCTTCCCGCGGGATCCTCAGGCCGGGAAAATAACGCAAAGCGAAGGTCGCAAGTGACACATACACTTGTAGGACGTAACAAGCGAGGTGACTATCGCAGGTGACAATACCCCTGCATACGTGGGCCGTGATCCAAAGAAGTGTACAATTTACCGCGGGTGGCTCAAAGACACCAGCGAAACAATCCTCCAAAGGCACAATTCCTTATGAGAAAAAAAGAAAAAGCATCCACCAACGGCTGCTAAATTAGGATCCACGTCTGAGATCAAGGTAGGGTCCGAACTCGTCATTCCAGGCAGCAGTCGTCTCGTCCACGGTTCTCACTAAAGACCAAACACTCGAAAAAAAAAGTAAACAAAAGAGTTAATGGCCATTCACTAATTAACGAAGGCGGAGGGGCGAAGGTTATCACAGAACTCTTATGAAAAGGGCAGTTATTTACTCCTGCCGAAGGCCGAATTTATTTATAAACAATGAAATAACTTAATTTAACATGACAATAATGAACCAAACAAAAACTTCTTTCAGTTTTTCTCTACAGATCGAAAAAGAAACCACAAGATTACTGAGTCAAACTTGTTTACTTGTAAGTATTTACATAGTATTTTACTTAAAACTACAATAATAATAATAAGCTTACATGAATCAAATGTATTTCGATGCAAGAGTTACATTACACTCTACTTAAAATTTAGTATATGGAACAAATCTGATAATCATCTTAAAGATACGAAACGAAACATTTTTTTAAGATGTTTATCAGGTTTGTTGAATATGGTTATTTGTAAGTATTATGAAATATAAGTTTTGCATCGAAATACATTTGATCCATGTAAGATACAGAATAGCTGACGTATATATTGGTAATAAAGCATTATTTTTATTATTATTATTATTATTATTATTATTATTATTATTATTATATTATTATTATTATTATTATTATTATTATTATTATTATTATTATATTTTTTGGTCTATCACAGTCCCCAATTCGACTTGGTGGTATTTATAGTGTGGGGTTCCGGGTTGCATCCTGCCTCCTTAGGAGTCCATCACTTTTCTTACTATGTGCGCCGTTTCTAGGATCACACTCTTCTGCATGAGTCCTGGAGCTACTTCAGCCTCTAGTTTTTCCAGATTCCTTTTCAGGGATCTTGGGATCGTGCCTAGTGCTCCTATGATTATGAGTACAATTTCCACTGGCATATCCCATATCCTTCTTATTTCTATTTTCAGGTCTTGACACTTATCCATTTTTTCCCTTTCTTTCTCTTCAACTCTGGTGTCCCATGGTATTGCGACATCAATGAGTGATACTTTCTTCTTGACTTTGTCAATCAACGTCACGTCTGGTCTATTTGCACGTATCACCCTATCTGTTCTGATACCATAGTCCCAGAGGATCTTTGCCTGATCGTTTTCTATTACTCCAGGTTGGTGCTCGTACCACTTATTACTGCAAGGTAGCTGGTGTTTCTTGCAGTAATTATTATCATTATTATTAATTATTATTATTATTATTATTGATTATTATTAGTTATTATTATTATTATTATATCTTAATTACTGGAGAAAAAGCAAACCCAACAAGCTTTACTGGGTAGTTAACTTGTTCAGTTGCATGTAAATAACTTTATTTGAAACATGTGTAAATTAAGCATCATCTCAATTGAGAAAGTTGCACCCCTCCTGTTACAGTTCCGCACATCCGCCAACATCAGCAAAACGCAAACACCAGCATCCCATCACCCGAGCACCGTCGCGTTCTGGAATCTCATTAATCTGAGATCGATCTTTTCCAGGATTTATTTCCGGTTGATATAAACCGTAATCACTTCTGCTGATTAAAGAGGGTTGAGGGGGGGGGGGGGGGGGGGAGCTGTTTCTCGCCTTCGCAGAAGGTCTGGATTAGGATTTCACTTATAAGAGGATTATTCCATTCGCAATATGATTTCTCTCAAACCGAGAGCTAGTTATAGACTTAATTACAGCGGAGGATTCTCCTTCCGGCTGCGTGGATTTGGCATAGGGCTTCACCCGGAAAGGTGAAATGCTCTCTTTATATTACAAGACTAATCAGGGTATGGATAATCGGTTAGTATTAAAAGCCATAGTAGCTACAAGGGAACCCCATTCCTCAAGGTAAAGTATTTATGAAATTGCATTTATTTACCCTGACAAAACATTTACTGAACTGATGTTTTATCTTTATCTTTTACAATTCAAATTGGTATTCTGGGCATGGATATTCAGTTAGTATTAAAAGCCAGATTAGCTATAAGAGATCCTAATATCAACAGGTAATGCATTTATTCGCCCTAAAGAAACAATTACTGATATGATATATTATTTATTATTTCTTTTACAATCTAATTTCATAATGTGGGTATGGATATTCAGTTAGTATTAAAAGCCACATTAGCTACAAGAAATACCAGTACCTTCAGGAGAAGTAATTATTCGCCCTGACGGAACAGTTACTGAATTGATATTTTATTTTTTTTTTTATTTATTTATTTATTTATTTTTTTTTTTTTTACAATTTGATTTCATAATCTGGGGATGGATATTCAGTTAGTATTAACAGCCATATTAGCAACAAGAGATCCCAATTTCTTCAGTTCAAAGCATTTATGAAATTCAGTTTATTTGCCCTGACGAAAAAGTTACAATTTAATTTCATAATCTGGGTATGAATAATCAGTCTGTATTACAAGCCATATCAGCCACAGGGGATCCAAATACCTTAAGGTAGAGCATTTATGAAGTTGAATATTTACCCTGACGAAACAATTACTGAACTGATATTTTTATCTACTCTTTTATTGTATAATTTAGTAGTGAATAATACGTTAGACTTCTATGTTTCTCTACGATGCCCATGGTCATAAAAATGTGTAGGTTTGAAAAAAATCCCTATTATTTTTCTTTATTTTAAAGTTTATTGGTTATTCGATGGACTTAAATGGGGAATAAATTCAACTCAGGGAAACAGGAATACAGTAAACTTTAAATTCAGAATGAATGAAAAACAGCAAATTGATTTTCTTTTGAGCAGCCCAAAGGATTTTATTTTATTCAAAACAAAATAGAATATTCACCCTTGACTGAAGTATTAAAAATTGTTAGACGATTTCAAAAATGGATTACAACATAGAAAAAGACATTTTCCCTGTAAAATATCGGAGAGAGACTCTCTCTCTCTCTCTCTCTCTCTCTCTCTCTCTCTCAGCTTCTGATGAGTAACACAGCTGCAGGGAAGGGTCTTCCATATTCTACGTTTGTAGCATCGACGAAAAGAAACAAATTTTTTGTTCACTTTTGAATCCTAAGCTTGGAATAAAAGGGAATAGGATCCTTCCCCTGCCTTTTTTTCTTCTTTTTTTAGAAAAGCCAAATTTGTTGTTCATTTTTAGTTATTTTTTAGAAAAGCCAAATTTATTTTTCATTTTTAGTTCATTTAGAAAAGAGAAAATTTGTTTTACATTTTTAGTTTTTTCTTAGAAAAGCCAAATTTGTTTTTCATTTTTAATTTAAAAAAAAAGCCAAATTTGTTTTTCAATTTTAGTTTTTTTTAGAAAAGGCTAATTTGTCTTTCAATTATTAGCTTTATTTAGAAAAGCCAAATTTGTTTTTCATTTTTGGTTTTTATAGAGAAGCCATATTTAAAGCAACAAGCCCAATTTCTTCAGTTCAAAGCATTAGAAAATTCAGTTTATTTGCCCTGGACGAAAAATTTACAATTTAATTTCAATTAATCTGGGTATGAATAAAATTTCAGTCTGTTATTTACAAGCCATATTCAGCCACTTTTTAAGGGGATCCCAAATACCTTAAGGAGCATTGATTTTTAAGTTGAAATTTACCTGAGAAACCAATTACTGATTGAAAAACTATATTTTTATTCTCTCTTTTATTGTTAATTTTAAGTAGTGAATAAATAACGTTTAAGAACCTTCTATTTTGTTTCTACGTGCCCAATAGGTCAAAATAAAAATGTTAAGGTTTGAAAAAAAATCCTATTATTTTTATTTTAAGTTTTATTTGGTTATTCGATGGACTTAAATGGAAATAATTCAACCAGGGAAACAGGATACCAGTACTAATTCAGTGAAGAAAACAGCAAATTGAATTTGAGCAGCCCCAAAGGATTTTATTTTATTCAAACAAATAGAATAATTCCACCCTTGACTGAAGTATTAAAAAATTGTTAGACGATTTCCAAAAATGGATTACAACATAGAAAAAAACATTTTTCCCTTTTTTGTTAAAATATCGGAGAGAGACTCTCTCTCTCCTCTTCTCTCTTCTTCTCTCAAAATCTCTCTCTTCTCTTCTCTTCCTCTCTCTCTCTCAGCTCTGATTTGAGAACAACAGCTGCAGGGAAGGTTTCCCCTATTCTACGTTTTGTAGCATCGACGAAAAGACAAAATTTTTTGTTCACTTTTGAATCCTAAAGCTTGGAATAAAAGGGAATTTTAGGATCCCTTTCCCCTGCCTTTTTTTTCTTCTTTTATTTAGAAAAGCCAAATTTGTTGTTAATTTTTAAAGTTATTTTTAGAAAAAGCCAAATTTATTTTTTCAATTTTTAAGTTCATTTAGAAAAAAGAAAAGAAAAATTTGTTTTACATTTTTAGTTTTTTCTTAGAAAAGCCAAATTTGTTTTTCATTTTTAATTTAAAAAAAAAGCCAAATTTGTTTTTCAATTTTAGTTTTTTTTAGAAAAGGCTAATTTGTCTTTCATTATTAGCTTTATTTAGAAAAGCCAAATTTGTTTTTCATTTTTGGTTTTTATAGAGAAGCCAAATTTGTTTTTCATTTTTGTTTTTTTTAGAAAAGCCAAATTTGTTTTTCCTTTTTAGTTTCTTTTTAGAAAAAAAAAAATCTAATCTCCATTTTTAGTGTTTTTTTAGAAAAGCAAAATTTGTTTTTCATTTTTAGTTTTTTTAGAAAAGGCTAATTTGTCTTTCGTTATTAGCTTTATTTAGAAAAGCCAAATTTGTTTTTCATTTTTGGGTTTTTTTAGAAAAGCCAAATTTGGTTTTCATTTTTAGTTTTTTAGAAAAGCCAAATTTTTTTTACTTTTTAGTTTCTTTTTAGGAAAACAAAATTTATTTTCCATTTTTAGTGTTTTTTTTTAGAAAAGCCAAATTTGTTTTTCAGTTTTTTTTTAGAAAAGTGAAATTTGTTTTTCGATTTTAGCATTTTTTAGAAAAACCAAATTTATTTCCCATTTTTAGTGTTTTTTTTAGAAAAGCCAAATTTGCTTTAGATTTTTTTAGAAAAGCCAAATTTGTTTTTCATTTTTAGTTTTTTTTTTAAGAAAACTAGATTTATTTTACATTTCAGTGTTTTTTTTAGAAAAGCCAAATTTGTTTTTTATTATTAGCTTTTTTTTTTAGAAAAGCAAATTTGTTTGTTTTTATTTTTAGTTTTTTTTTAGAGAAGCCAAATTTGTTTTTCATTTTTTCTTTAGGAAATAGTTGGTGATCAAGTCGATCGCTGCTCGCACTTTAGTTTCAGCTGAAATCTGAGTAAAAAGAAAGACTTCTCACATAAAGTATTTTACTTCCAGTCTCAGTAGGAAAAGAAGAGCTTAGTAGGTTAATAACCACCACATTTTATTTGCCGCGCGTTTCGTTGTTTCTTCATAACAACATTTTCAAGCTTAAAGGAGGCGTTGCAGTATTTCCTCTCAGCGAAAAGTTTTAAACTATTTCTCCCTGGCGTTCAGTTATGGATTTAGTGTAACTTTTCATCTGAAGCTTTCATCTATTTCAGTAGTTTATTTATTGATGAAATTGATACGAATAGTGACCACATATATAGAGTTAGTCATGTATCACTATTTTAAATGATAATATTCTAGAATGATCGATTTATATTAATTTTCATTAAACTCGTGTTCATGAGTATATGCGTACTCATGCATGATATATAAATGTATTTATATCTTCATTAATATAAAATACATTCCACTATTTGCATGAGAACGAAAATACAATAAATATTTATACTTTATATTCGTATCCTTTTGGAGTCTTAATAATAGCTTGCAGCTTCCGAAACTCTCTCTCTCTCTCTCTCTCTCTCTCTCTCTCTCTCTCTCTCTCTCTCTCTCTCTCTCTCTCTCTCTCTCTGTTCATGAATATTTGTACATTCTTTCCTAAAATTCATGTATTTTAAGTATGCTTATAATACTGTAACAACATAAACATTTACCGACAGTACGTATGTTTGTGTATAATGGAGGAATTTTTTTTATTGCAAGACATGAGATATAGATTGGATGTATTCTTAACAATTACTCAGAAATCATTTTTCGACCTGGTCAGTCATAACAAACAAATACAATTCAGGGTACATGTTAACAGCCACTTTATGGACATACCTCGAGCAAATGTAATTACCTCGAGATTATATTTTTTTGTACAATTACTTTTAAAATTATTTTCCTGCGTTCTACCCTTCTCCGTATGCTCTAATTACTTCCGGAGAAGACACGTAGAAAAGTCGGGATAAATTGGAAAGTGGGATATTCCATTTTCATTCAACGTCAATTGTAAAAGTGAAGGCAGTGCTCTCTGAATATATAAATAGAAATATGTTACGTGTTTTGCTAAAGCTTTCGAAATGTAATCTTATGCTATGAAACCTAAGGTACTGTTATAAATCATCAAAGATTTACGGATGAAAATATCACATATTTTTTAATGGAAAATTTCTTATAACTTTTTTTAAGGAATTGTGAAGGTAATAGGGCATCCTGATTTTTCTGTAAAATATGGTAACGACTTGGGAGATTTTATTTCATTTATTGTGAGGCTGATTATTCTCCTTCTCACAATTTAGATGCAAAAGAATCACACGAAATTTAGGCATCTTTTCTAAAATATTTTCATTTTTAAATGCGGCCCAACTACGGGTAATTTATCATTAAGAATTCTTCACGATTCAAATTACGGGCGTTCCACTGAGGGGTGAGAGACGTGTATTCCTGGTGATAGAAGTTCACTCTCGACGTGGTTCGGAAGGCACGTAAAGCCGTTGGTCCCGTTGCAAAATAACCACTGGTTCCATGCAACATAAAAACACCATACAAAAAAACAAACAAACGATTCAAATTAGACATTGTGTCTAATTTAGAGTGTTTTGAACAATTTGAAGATGATTGAAAATGCTAGAAATGTCAAGAAGACTGAAAACAGAAATGCTATAAAAGTCTATAAAAACGAAGATAATGTCCTGATTACATCAAGTGCTTATCTGGGGTCTTCAAGATTATAATAAAGTGGAATAGAGAGTGTGAAGCCTTAGTTTCTATGTGTGAAGACAGCAAATAAAACAGAAGAGTAACAAACATGGAGAAGTCTTTTATAGTCGTTAGAATTTGTTAGTCTCATGTTTTATTCAAAATATTGACCATTCACTGCGCACCAAGTAAATTGGATAGCAGGAACTACAAATACAAAAGGCGATCGTTTAACAGATTTTGCTACCAAGAAATATCTAAGGCACTTGATGGACAAACTAGCAAGAGGAAAATGATACCATAGTTTTAGTATTTCCATCTGGGGAAAATGTGGTAATAAATCAGTAAATAATTTCTTGGTTTATTCTATAGTTTTGTAACAGTGTCCAAACAATTGTCTGTTGATAGTTCTCGTTACTGGCGACGAAACTAATGTTATATAAGTCGATTTGTTCCTCCACTCTGCGTCCTGCAAATGAGTTTTCTTTATAAAGAAAAAGGCCTCTATTAATGAACTTTATATCGAAAATACGACCATTAAAACGCTTTGCTTTTCTTCATAAAATCGCTTTGAGTTCAGCATGAAAATGTGTTTCTCACTGGTTATAAATTTGGTCATTTAATATTCCCCTTTAGAGGATATTTACACAAAACAAAATCCCTTAAATAGTTCAGTACACCTTCATGAATTATATTCATGCATTAATGCGAAGAGTTTCTTTTATTGTAATGACTGCCATTGGCAGTTGTAATGTGGGTAAATATATATATATATATATATATTATATATATATATATATATATATATATTTATATATATATGTGTGTGCATGTATATATATATATATATATATATATATATCTATATCTATATATATATATATATATATATATATATATTTATATATATATGTGTGTGCATGTATATATATATATATATATATATATATATATATATATATATATATATATATATATATATATATGTTCCCATCCCTGGCACCCTGGTATGTTTTTAAGCCTAAGCGTTAAGGCTAACCAGTTACACACAATCTTCCCCCCCCTCTCTCTCTCTCTCTCTCTCTCTCTCTCTCTCTCTCTCTGGCATAGCCTTCTCTCTCTCTCACTCTCTCTCTCTCTCTCCATTCTAATAGGTCATCAAATCAGAGTCAAAGTTACAAAAAATATAATATTTATTCAACAATGGAAAGATAATAATTCAAGTCTCACAGACAAACTACTAAATAACCCCCAGTATTAGAATGTCTCAATCAGTAATTAGTCACACCAATTATCTCTTCTCCAAAATATTATAGTTCCCTCCATTCGGGACTCTGTCCCCCTCACTAGAACCGCCTGTTACAAAGACACAAGAACATACTCGTAAGCCCACACAATTGTAAAGACAAAGTCAAAGATTAAACATCTTTACCAGATATCAAACAAGCCATCCCTTTGGCTAAAGTAATACAACACTTACCCATTACAGCCTGGAAAACCACACACAAATAATTAAAACTTTCCCAGAGCTATCCCAGCATTCTGCCTTTTCTCCCACAGACCTCTCTGTAAGTCTCCCATAGATTTGGCTAAGCCAAGTCATTACGAATAGACATAGTTCGTGCACGTATATATGAACTCACACAAAACTAGGTCACAACCAGTTTCTAAAGGCACTTGAACAAGACCCCATGAACTCACGAACATTGTCCCGCTTAACTATGCATCTTCGTATCACTCCATCCCAGAAATGATTTATCAGCTTTCTCAGGTCAACGCTTCAGACTCTTGTCTCTATGGGTAGTTTGCGCATTCCAAAAAAGTCTCTGCACATCACATTGGCATATTAAATATATTATTAATTATAACCCCTTTCATCTGACACACATATATATATATATATATATATATATATATATATATATAATATATATATATATATATATATATATATATATATATATATATATTATATAATTATATATATATATATAATATAAATATATTATATATATATATATATATATATATATATATTATATATATATATAGTATATCTATTAATATATATATACATATATGTGTGTGTTTGTGTGTAATTTTACTTGAATGTTTAATCGTGCTTATTCTTACCAACATTTATCTATATATTATTTTATTATGAGAAATTGCACGTTCATCCCCACTTTAAATTTTATCTGTTATTGGCGAATCTTTCCACGAAATGAAAATGATATTCTTAAGATCGTTGGAACTCGAACTGCACTGAAACCAAGCATTCCAGGAACCTCGTCCTCTTTTTTCCAATCGAATCCCAAATCAAGGGTCTTCTTCTTTTTAACGGTCTAGAAAATGTCAGACGAAAAAGGTTCGTTGAGTAACCGCTAATTTCAAAGGTTTCATTCGTACCCATCGTCTTTTTATATGTGATTAAAAAATCTGTTCCATAAAATCTTCCCTTGTTTATCATTTTTATTCCCTGCTTCCTCTGACGTCAAAGATAATATTTCGCGATAGATATGACGTAAATTCCTCCACATTTTCCATTCCATTTGATCGCACGTTTTATTTTCTCTTCATTTTGTTGCTGTGTTCGAAAAATTAGTTGTAATATTTGTATTGCTGTGTAATTATTCTTTATTTTTATTAAGATTAAGTCTTTTTACTCGAGATAAACTTGTACTGAATTACAGTATCCTTGAATTGGAGAGTAAAGTCAGAGTTTTCCGATATTTATAAACAAGTCTCATATAGTCTTATTGGGAAAAATTGTGATAAAATAACTGTTATTTTTTTACTTCAGAGATATCCCTCTTAATTATCTAGGCATGACTAAGTACACTTGCATATGACCATGACGAATCGTCTGCTACAATCATAACTTTAATGACATCTGATGTCACTGACTGGTCCCTTATAGTGGCTGAAGTATAATACCCTAACACAGTACTGTGTATTTGTATTTATATTAATGCTATTAAAGGTTTTAATAGGGTTAAAATTACGGTATTAGTAATATAAAGAGGGAGGGTGTGTGTGTGTATGTATGTTTGTTGAGAGAGAGAGAGAGAGAGAGAGAGAGAGAGAGAGAGAGAGAGAGAGAGAGAGAGAGAGAGAGAGAGGCATATAGATTGCAAGCTAAGTATACAGACAGACGTCCTTTACGATTTCCTAAATTCAAGTAACCTCTATATTTAGTGCCAATGAAATTTACATACACACCTACGAACACACATTCCAATCCGACATTAATATTGCCATAAGAAGAAGCAGGAGGAAGCTTTCCTTTCCATTCCCGGCTGATCCCATTCCTACCTATATTGGTTTTGGGTTCTTGCGCCTTTCCGATTCTGAGTTGAACTTCTAATACCTCTCCTGCTCGCATGATGCTTTGGATTGTGTACTCGGCGAACCTAGGAGACGGAATTTTGCATTATTTATAGCCTAATTTTCTATTTTATATTTTTTGACTATTTTGTCTCAATGTACATTATAGCATCATCTTTGGAATTTAATCGACAGACAAGTATCTGTATCTCTTTCATTATTGTTTTCTCTGTCCAGTGTTCATTTCATCAAATGGTGGTCAGGAGCACCGTCAGGAACGTTTCCATTTTATCATGTATGTGTGTATATATATATATATATATATATATATATATATATATATATATATATATATATATATATATATATATATATATATATAATATATGTATATATATATATATATATATAGATATATATATATATATGTAAATATATATATATATATATATATATATATATATATATATATATATATATATATATATATATATATATATATAGATATACATATATATACATATATATAAAGATTCTTATAAGAGCACAGAAAATTTAAAATATGTCCTTGTATCTCCGTCTCATATATACTGAATCGTGAATGATTATTTTTTTAGATCAAATTGGCCATATGCCAGAACAAGCTATTGTTCTAGGATCAGCCCATAAGAGATAAATATAATGTGAAAGAGCTAATGATGGTCATGAAGAAACTTAATTTCGACAGGCGAACCTGAAACCCATTTGATACCTAATGCGCCAATTAGTAGGTGATAAAGAACGGACAGTAAGGAAAACGGGAAAAAGACAATCGTAAAAAAATGGGAATCTGAGAAATTCTACGGTGTTGTTGTGACGGATTTCACTTACTCTAGACTTTGAGTTATCATATAGAAAACGCTTCTATATATCTTTAGTAGGATATCGAAGGATGAAACAGAAAGATTTAAGGCAGGAGAAAAAGTGAGGTGGCCTCCTTGACTTATAGGCAGACATGCTGAGTATTTCCTGCATGCTGTCAGTATATTTATTGGCTCTTGGCCTGTCTTTCTCCCCTCTGAAAAGGACCGTAGAGACGTGTTTATGGCGAGTTAGCGAACGAGAAGGCTGATTGGTTGGCGTCTCACCCACGTAAACCAAGTAATGGATTATAGTCGATCGTTCTCTGTCATAATGCTGATGGGGTTACCAACTGCTCTGGGTCCTATGGGCTTTTCCCCCTGGGGTCTTGATCAGTGGTACCACTGCCGGTAGATGTGGTTGTTGTTGTAGATGGTTTCCCATTACTCGTAGGTGGAGGAGATTTTCCTACCTAAAGCTGAGGTAGGGGTCTTCTTTTACAATAATATAGAGCGCTTGTATGATGTGGAAGTAGCTGCACTCCCGTGCGCTGTCAAAGACGTTTGTATTCGATATAATTACATTCTCATAGTTCAGTGTAAGACTGCTCCCGCTTTACGCTATGTCATCACTTACTCTACCAGTAATCTTTGCATTATGATCATGAAACGCAACCAGCTTTTATCGTTCTCCAATCTAGGCCAGGGATAATTCCCCCCCTGCCCCCTTTACTCTAAGTGACTTTGTTTCTGAATATGGGACCATCTAGAAGATAACCTATACATGGAGAGTAAATCTAGTCTATTATTTGTTAAAATTATTTGTTTCGATAATAATTTCCTTTGATCATAAACAAACTAACGACAAAACATTTTTGCACTTTGAAATTAATCAACCTCAATCTTTCTTCCTTTTGGTTGACATAAATTGCAGTTTTGGAGGTTCTTGGAAATGAACAAATCTTTTACCTATTTCTTCATCTCGCATTACTTTTGACGTTTATAAACACAGGCTTTTTAAAACGCATCTAGTAAACGAATCGATATTCATATTTATTTGTTTCTTATCATATAAGATTTTTAACAGGAAAAAATATTTGCGTCTAATGGCAGTCTCAATCCTGAGGTCTGGAGGAAACTCTGAGAAACAGTTTATTTTTTTATTTTGAGGAATTGTGACTTTTTTAATTTGAGGGGGAATTTCCCATTTTTTTTTTAAATTTTTTTTAAAGAATTCCCGATTTTTATTATTTGAAGAATCCCGACTGTTTCAAATTAGATGGGAATTCCAACTTTTTTTTTTTTAAAATTTCGAAGTTTTTTTTTTTTTTTTTTTTTTTAGGAATGCCGTTAGGTATAATCTTCATACCTAAATCTATATTAAGCCTTATGTGAAGGTTTTCCTCCCTTTTTGGATATTTTTTAATGTAATATATATTTGTCCTTGAACTCTCCTTATTTTTACTTTTATTCTTTTTTTATTATTATTTTGATCTACACTTTGCTGAAAAAAGACCCCAGAAAATCACTCAATAATTAAGAATTCAAAAAGAAATACCTTTTCATTGTTCAAACCCGGAACGTCACTTCCCCACTGTCTTCCTTTAAACAATTTTCCTACTTCCTAGGGGTATCTTTCTTCTTTTTCTTTCATGCACATATTTTTCGACCATCTTTATGTTTTCCCCCCTTTTCTCCTTTTTTTCATCTTAAAACTTCTCCCTCCCTTCCAACATCTTAATAATAATTTTCGTTTCGTCTACTCCTCAGCCTCAGCCTCTCACTCTCTTTGAATTAATGAGAAAGGGAGGAAAAGAGAGCAGCAGGTAAGGTACAGAATGCCAACATGTTGTTTATTTAAAAGTTCAGCCTCGTAATGGGTATTACTGGCCTACTAACGAAAAATAAACATGACTTTGGGATGTCTCCGCCTTAGGAACTATTTGCACTTTTGATATTTGATATCGCCTTTGTATTTCCTTATTTCCAAGAGGTTCTTCTTTAGTTGTATGAATGCTTTTCGACGTTTTTACTGATTCACCTTGGCCTCTTTAGCTCACAGACCTCTACGCAGGCAAAGGTCAAGAAATAGGACAGAATTGTGGGGAAGTGAGATGAAAATCATTTGCAACACTAAAATCTGGATTAAACAAAAGAACGTATTACAAGTTGTGTCTGGAGAGAATTAATACTTTTATATGTAATCGTATTTCATCATTTTATTTCTTCTTATCATTTTATATATTAATATACCTTTTTTAAAAGGGTTCCATTTTTTTATATTGGTTTTTTGGTTTTTCATTCCAACCTTCATTTATATTATTGGAGTTTCCCAATGGAGTGACGAGGATTGGACAACTTGTCACCTGTCAAAAATGATTTCCATCAAAGTTCCATCAGAATTTCATGACGTTTAGGTCCATGACGTTAATCTGTTTATAAATATCAGTCATTTCCACAGGTTGAAGGGAAATTAGAAAAGAATGTTGTGTATTTGTTTTAAGCTACTACTCGTGTTTTAAAAACTCGCTTTGTTTATTTCAGTTATTTTTGTAAGTGAGAGTTTTTTGGTTGTTATTTAATATATAAATTCAAGAAACGAAATTCGAGTTTGATAAAGAAAACACAATGTATTTTCACGCAGTACAAACTCAAGCAGATACACACATACACACGCATATATATATATATATATATATATATATATATATATATATATACTAATATATGTGTGTGTGTGTGTGTGTGGTGTATACTGCTTGAGTTTGTAAAAACTGCGTGAAATTCGATATTCAAAGGAATTTGTGGCTATACATATAAAAAGTAATGCGCCCAATCGTGACACCAAAAACGCACGCGTACACCACACCACATCAGACACACACCCAACATACACAACGCAATTATATATATATATATCTATATATATATATATATATATTTAATATATTATATATATATCGAATTTACTAATGCCTTCGTAATAACTTTGGCATTCGGTCTGTCACACTCAACACACAACCAAACAACTAAACCCAATCGGGAGAGGAAGAAAGAGAGAGAGAGAGGGCAGAGGAGAGAGATTCGAGGAGAGCGAGAGAGAGAGAGAGATAGAAGATTAATGGCCAATTACGGCAGCAAATATGGTTATCACGTCTGCGAGCG
>NC_061094.1:44338692-44351192 GCF_015104395.2 Macrobrachium nipponense
TCGGGTCTTGATGAGTTCTAAACCAATCAAGTAGCCAAGACCGGAGCATATTATCGACTACATACCACTAGCGTTTCTTTGTGTGTGTGTGTGTGTAATGATATATATATATATATATATATCATATATATATATATATATATATATATTAGTATATATATAGTATATATATATATATATATATATAATATATATATATATATAAATTAATTAATTGTTTCATGAAATTACTTTTGTTCAGATTACCAAAATAGAAAATCAGTGTAGTAGTTGCGCAATTTATTGTCTAATAAGAAGTCTGGATGAGAATTCAAAATAAGAAATAAGCATATAAACTACTGTGTGTGTATGTAATGATATATATTAAAATAAATATATACACAATCATATATATTATTATATATAGTATATACTAATATAAATATATTTATCATTATGTATGTATATATATTATATATATTATATTTAATTATAATTTAGCAATATAATATTTTAGAAATGTTAATAACCTTACCCAGCCTGACGAAGGGTAGACGATAACAGAAGCGGATATAAATGTAGTTGATACTTACTGGGAAAGATTTATACAGAAAAAGTAACTGAAGAGGCATAACTCTGAAATTAAATCAGTAAAGAAGTACTAGTCTGTATAGTTTGTAACTATAATCTAATAGCCTAAGATGTGTTATTATGAATATTAATATAAAACTAGTGTACACGTACTCTCCGCTTGATTCAGAATAGTAGCATAGTTATTTTGTACGTTAGAAAACTAATTTAAGGATCTAAATTCATGATTAGTCCAAGATTCGGAGCATCGCTGATCATATTGTTTCTGCTTCCTCTTACGTTCTATTTTTACTGTCTATT
The DNA here is from genome assembly GCF_015104395.2 of Macrobrachium nipponense. Taxonomy (NCBI): domain Eukaryota; kingdom Metazoa; phylum Arthropoda; class Malacostraca; order Decapoda; family Palaemonidae; genus Macrobrachium; species Macrobrachium nipponense. Next base: position 44,339,563 of record NC_061094.1, read on the forward strand.
ACAGCTATAAAATACAGTATTTTCATCTCTACAAATGAACGATAAACCTGAACCACAGCCATAAGTTTAGATGAGTTAAAAGAGAAATAATACAGTGATTTTCTCTCTCTCTCTCTCTCTCTCTCTCTCTCTCTCTCTCTCTCTCTCTCTTTCAGATATATACGAAGGTTCAGGAAATTCCGTCGAGAGGAAGGTTTCAAACTCTGGGAACAAGGAAACTCAAACATTCATTTGTTCTTTTCACCCACTTCGTTAACGAGTTGTCACGACAGGTTGAAATCGTCCATCCCTTTTTAATTGTATATACTGTTTACTAAATTTCGACAACTGTGTTTAGCTTTGTGAAGGAAATAAAAACGTTGAATATATAGTGACGAAAAAGTTTCTGAAAGCAAACGTTTTTTGGAGAGAGAGAGAGAGAGAGGAGGGGCGGGGGTATTCTTAAGGAAAAGAAGAGCGAGATTTGAGCCTTAGTCAGTTTTATTAAATAAATTATTTACAAAAGATTACAACAAATTTCGAACTACGTACATTTACACATCTAGAATACATTGCTTTCAAGTTTACAAAAATTCTTTGTGAAATGATTTAACAATTTTTCTTTTAAAATGGCTTTAACATCCCTGTTTGGGAGAATTTCAGTTTAAATTGAGAGTTATATACAGCTGATAAGTGAAATCATGCTCATTCCTTTTGGGTAACGTTGAAATATCCATTTATTAATTATGATTTAGATTACTATCGAGAAGTTTCCACTGTAACCTTTCGTTCCAGCCCCTTTGGAGTTTCGCGAGCACAACTTTCATGTGTGATATCTCTTTCAATCTCTTTGCCCTTTTTATGGCCATTCATTTCTTAGTAAAAAGGTTTATCAGTGAGAAATAAATCTTTGTTTGGTATTTATAAACTCGACTGTTATTCTTCCTTATTTTATATTTTTCTTTATTTCTCCCTTTTTTTTTTTTTTTTTTTTTTTTTTTTTGCCTCCCTGCTCACCTTCCCACGTCCTGCGTTTCCTCATCCATTCCCCGTTCTTATTTCTCCTTGGCCGTGAAAATTCATTCATATCTCGGCCCATAAATCTATCACAGACTCTTTTTTGTGGAAGGTGAAGAAAAGAAAGTCCACTTGGCCTTGATAGAATCTCCCGGGTTCTTTATTAAGACCCCTTCGATTTTTCCACCTTTCTAGGAAAGGTCACACACACACACACACACACACACACACATTCTCACCCGTGGATATTTGCGGTTTATTGCCGGGGAAGGGAAGTCCATTTTTCCACCTCTTTTTCTGGTAGGGGTGGAGGGAGGTGGGGAAGGGGAGGGGGAGATCCGTAGGAGAGCTGACATCCGGACATCTCAGGATGGCAGACGACGCCCAGAATTGTCAGGGAAATGAAAGCTGACATCTGGTGGTTTTGCCAGGTGGGGTGGGAATGGACCTCAGAGAGTAGTTGGTAATTATTGCAAGGTGCAACTGGCATTATCAACTAATTTTGTAGTATTTCATTCATGTTTACATCACGAAAACCATGGTCATTGACGATGAAAAGGATTTTTTTTTAAATATCAAAAAACAACAGCTAAATTAAAATAAATTCCACCTAATAAGATACAAGCAATTCCCACATAACCTATATTTATTAACATAGAATTATGTTTTAAAGATGTTAATTACACTACTAACAACGATACAAACGGAAATGCTTTTTTTTTTCTTTTGCAACTTAGGGTTCACATTAGCACTAGACGAACTGTGGCATCATAACTTTATGCAATGGGTTCATTTTGTATATAAATCCTAATCACCTGATAAGAATTTAGGCATGCTATTGCATTCGATTGCATGAAAATAAAGTTAAAAAGACAGAATAGGAGCTTGAAGTCCCATGTTCATTTGCAAAATAATCTATCAAGATTGATAATACTAAATTGAAGATTTTCGAGACAATTAAAGATAAAAGTTATAAATTCTCCCAAAATACTTTCCGGAATTCATCCAAAGGTATGTGTTGATATTCACTTCGTCCTACGTTTCCGAAAAACAGTAGGTTAGCGGAATTCTTTACCTGTTTGGCTATGTCGTTATATAGCTACGGGGAACAGGACTTGTCTTAACTTCCAGGCTAGTACCATATCAAATATACGTTTATTTGATTCCTGCATATTAGCGTTTATATAAGTATGAACTGCATATGGTTCGAGTACCTATTCAAAATAATAAGTTGCACGTCAGTAGTTTCTGGGTTATATCAAAAATTATATCTTGAGATTCATCTTTGAGTATTGCATATTAACATAATGATTTCATTGATCATACAGTAGAATAAAACATGTTTTATATTATTTGGCTTAGTTTTGATAAATAACTTAGACGACTAAATACTATCAAAATCTTTTTCAACAGATAAACAAATGGTGACTTATGAGAATGGCAATGTGATTGACATAATAGAAATACATCCCATGTATGGAAATCAAATTATTGACTTCATTACTATTTTTTACGCAAAATCGTAATTGATTTCAACAAAGCTGACATCAGCAGATATAAATCATGAGATTGCCATAATAAACTGTAGGATTTCCAGATTTGAGCGTGTTCCATCATTCACATAAAATCAATTATTAATACGATATCTAATGTTTTGGAGCAAAACCTTAACGGATTTCATCGAAGCTGACATCAGCAGATAAAAAGGAGATTTCTAGCCTAATATTTTTTCCTCTAATTTCATTAAAACGTTGACTATTTCCTCATCGGTCATTCATAAAAAAGTAGATTATTTCATCATTTCTCATTCATAAAAAAAACGCAGACTTTTCCCTCGCTCTCATTCATCAAAAAAAGTCACATTCTCGAGATAAGATACAGATGCCAAAAGTCACCAGACACAGCAGCATCAAATGCGCGGTAACTCTTTCATACTGGTTGGTTATAACTTATATCCCGCCTCGAACTTTGGCTCAACTTTGAGGCAATGTAAGTAAACAGCGATTTGGAAGTTGCTGGGGCTGCTCTCGTAGGTACAAACTTGCCCTTTTGATCCTGGGCTATAAGATGATCGCCTCCTCCTATAGTGCAAAGTTATCTAGGATCTGTTTGTAAGTTGCCAGGGAAATTTATGTTTGAATTGTGCTGCTAAAATCAATAGTATTCGCTGGTGGCTGGTACTTGTACACAAGTGTTTATATTTTGTTTTTAACATAATAATAATAATAATAATAATAATAATAATAATAATAATAATAATAATAAATAATAATATAATAAAATAATAATAATAATAATAATAATCAACAATACAAAAAGGCAAACAAAAAGTAAACGAGAACTGAAGGGATAAAGCTACCAGATGGGAGCAACATCAAACTCATAGATGAGACAGGATACAAATACCTGGGAATAATGGAAGGAGCGGATATGAAACACCAAGAGATGAAGGACGCGATCAGGAAAGAATATATGCAGAGACTCAAGGCGATACTCAAGTCAAAACTCAACACCGGAAATATGATGAAAGCCATAAACACATGGGCAGTGCCAGTAATCAGATACAGCGCAGGAATAGTGGAATGGACGAAGGCAGAACTCCGCAGCATAGATCAGAAAACCAGGAAACATATGACAATACACAAAGCACTACACCCAAGAGCAAATACGGACAGACTATACATAACACGAAAGGAAGGAGGGAGAGGACTACTAAGTATAGAGGACTGCGTCAACACCGAGAACAGAGCACTGGGGCAATATCTGAAAACCAGTGAAGACGAGTGGCTAAAGAGTGCATGTGAAAAGGGACTAATAAAAGTAGACGAAGACCCAGAAATATACAGGCAGGAGAATGACAGACAGAACAGAGGACTGGCACAACAAACCAATGCACGGACAATACATGAGACAGACTAATGAACTAGCTAGCGATGACACATGGCAATAACTACAGAGGGGAGAGCTAAAGAAGGAAACTGAAGGAATGATAACAGCGGCACAAGATCAGGCCCTAAGAACCAGATATGTTCAAAGAACGATAGATGGAAATAACATCTCTCCCATATGTAGGAAGTGCAATACGAAAAATGAAACCATAAACCACATAGCAAGCGAATGCCCGGCACTTGTACAGAACCAGTACAAAAAGAGGCATGATTCAGTGGCAAAAGCCCTCCACTGGAGCCTGTGCAAGAAACATCAGCTACCTTGCAGTAATAAGTGGTACAAGCACCAACCTGAGGGAGTGATAAAAAACGATCAGGCAAAGATCCTCTGGGACTATGGTATCAGGACGGATAGGGTGATACGTGCAACAGACCAGACGTGACGTTGATTGACAAAGTCAAGAAGAATGTATCACTCATTGATTTCGCCGCAATACCATGGGACATCAGAGTTGAAGAGAAAGAGAGGGAAAAAATGGATAAGTATCAAGATCTGAAAATAGAAATAAGAAGGATATGGGATATGCCAGTGGAAATCGTACCCATAATCATAGGAGCACTAGGCACGATCCCAAGATCCCTGAAAAGGAATCTAGAAAAACTAGAGGCTGAAGTAGCTCCAGGACTCATGCAGAAGAGTGTGATCCTAGAAACGGCACACATAGTAAGAAAAGTGATGGACTCCTAAGGAGGCAGGATGCAACCGGAATCCCACACTATAAATACCACCCAGTCGAATTGGAGGACTGTGATAGAGCAAAAAATAAAAAATAATAATAATAATAATAATATTAAAAAATAATAATAAATACCACCCAGTCGAATTGGAGGACTGTGATAGAGCAAAAAAAAAATAAATAATGATAATAATAATAATAGTAGTCTTATTGACAGTGAAATGCAGCCGATGCAGGAATATCTTTCAATAAGACTTGTTTGAAAGAGGGTCTCCTTCAAAACAAAATGATGATGATAATAATAATAATAATAATAATAATAATAATAATAATAATAACAATAATAATAATAATAATAATAATAATAATAATGAATAATAATAATAATAATAATTTCAGAAAGCTTTCTGCTTTATAAATTTTGAATAACAAAATCAAGACATACTATTTACGATTTACTTTCCCATTATTATTATTATTATCATTATTATTATTACCACCGTTCCAACTACAACTGCTACAGCTGCTTCAGTCATCATATGATATTTTATAAATATTCTAGTCACATATATGCATCTTTTTTCATCTCAAATAGCAAATAGGTTCCTTAAGACAGTTTAGCTAAAAGTCTGGGAAGAATACACTAAGAAAGGGACAGGCCTCTCTCAAACTAGTCACGTTCCTCCATTCAGTCCCTTCATCCTTTATCTTCCGGACTTTGCTCCCCTATCCTTCATCTTCCTGACTTTCCTCCCCTATCCTTTATCTTCCTGACTTTGCTCCCCTATTCCATCTTCGTGGGTAACAAGACAAGGAGCCTGCTCAGGCCTTGCATCGTAGATGTATGTTTGAATTCTGAACTAAAAGCCCTCAGGGTGGATATGAATACTCGATTTATATTTGAGATTTCCAAGTAGGAAAACGATATCCTTTCTTCGACGTTGTCATGATGTTCGCCCTCTTTTCTTGCACTGTTTACTCTCTCTCTCTCTCTCTCTCTCTCTCTCTCTCTCTCTCTCTCAATGATGATATCTAATACATCTTTTGAAGACTAACTTGTACAAAATTCACTAATCTTATAATGGAAAAATGTTGTTCCTTGGTGGCGAAGGAACCAGATTACTTACGTCCCATAAAACATGATTCGTGAGTCCAAACTTACGGTGATTAATCCGGCAATCTTTCCTGCATGATTATCCTTCGAAGCTCAAACTTCATGGACCTGCTTCCAGATTTCCCCCTTTTGTGCTTCCCCAACCAAATCATTCAGTCTTTGAGGAGTTCGCAAATTGTTTGCATTTCGAAATTCCTTGGTTCCCATGGCATCGCTACCCCTCTGAAGAACTGGCTGATTTTTATGAATTTTTTTTCCTGAACGTCATGGAAATAGACCTAGATTCAACATATTTTCAGTCAATTCATTTCCAAGGAAATACAAGACATCAGAAATGTCTTATGGCAATTTCAGTTCGTTGTCTTTATATTAACATGCAAATGATTTGAAGAATCTATATATAAATAATATGACAGTGGTCGGAACAACGAGGAATAATAATAATAATAATAATAATAATAATAATAATAATAATAATAATAATAATAATAATAATAATAATAATAATAAAGAAGCTACAGGTCACATTCAAGTGACACACATATATTTAATACGAAAGCACACGGACCTCTTGACTTTTCGACTCCCTCTAGGTTTTTGTTTGTGATCATGTACGCGCGCGCCCGTATTTGTGTGGGTTGGTGGGTTGAGGGGGGTGGGGGGGAGAAGCTAGAGAGGAGGTGGGGTGGGGGATACGTTGACTTCTGTAAGCAATGAAGCCGAAAGGACATCAAATGAGAAGCAGCAGGTAATAAATAAAATCTTTGCCTTCAGCACTGTCTTTCTGTCTCTGTATCCTCTGTATCTGTTACTGCAGATTTAAATCTCAGTTTTCTTTTATCTATCCAACCTTTTTTCCCGACGTTTCCGAGTCCAGTTCTTTTGACACGAACGTCATTGCCGCCTTGATAACTGTACGTATTTTGTACCGTACTTTACCTTATTTCTATTATTGTGTTCCGTATCCAATTCACCATATTCAGTGCATTTTCGTTCTTAATTACTAAATACGTTAAGTTATTTATTTTCACGTGTTCCTTCCTAAGGAACCCCCTTGTTTTTCGCCATTGTTGTCAGAGCTCTTGTAGTCCTTCATTAGCTTCCTTGGCCTTGTTTTGTTTCCATATGATTGCTTGTCATTGGTTTGTTCCCCATGATTACTTGTCATTGTTGTGTTTCCCATGATTGCTTGACATCGCTTTGTTTTGTTCCCCATGATTGCTAGTCATTGTTTTGTTTCCCAGATTGCTTGTCATCGTTGTGCTTCCCATGATTGTTTGTCATTGGTTTGTGTCCCCTAATTGTTTGTCATTGTTGTTTCCCATGATGGTTTGTTCCAGGGCTGGATTAAGTGAGGTGGCCCAGGGGCCTGAGCCCGGGCCACCCGCAAAGAGGCGGCCTCCCACCAACAAAAAGAATACATTTCAATTTAATAAGGTTATTATCGTAATCGGGCACTTACATTAGCCAAACTTTCTTGCCTGTCATAGATCAGTTTATCTCTTCTCTCGACCAACATCTGGAAGCATATAAACAGATAATTATCAAGTCAGTTCAGTTTTTTTTAGAAATCTGCAAAAGCTTTCTTCAGACGAACTTCACGACACAGCAGAGCAACTCGTCAGGGCACATCCAGATGACTTGGATATTACATTTAAGGAGGAACTTTGCCAGTTTGTAACATTTGCTAATACATTCACAGATGAGGAGCCAACAGATATCAGCACTGAGCTTTTCCTGTATAGACTTATATTGGACAAGGGTGTGCAGGTCACTTTCCCAAACATAGAGATAGCTCTACGAACATACCTTGTTTTGATGGTGTCAAGTTCGATTCTCGGCTCGGCCAACTCGAAATCAGAGGAATTTATTTCTGGTGATAGGAATTCATTCCTCGATGTAATGTGGTTCGGATCCCACAATAAGCTGTAGGTCCCGTTGCTAGGTAACCAAATGGTCCCCAGCCACGTAAAAATGTCTAATCCTTCGGGCCAGCCCTATGAGAGCTGTTAATCAGCTCAGTGGTCTGGTAAAACTAAGATATGCTTATCTTGATGGTGTCAAACTGCAGTGGGGAGCGCTCTTTCTCAAAGCTAAAATGAATTGAAAACAGATTACGGACATCTATGAAACAGAAACGTCTGGTAAATCTGAATATAATGAGCCTCGAGTCAGATTTATTGCTTGAACATGAATTCAACGAAATCACCAGTGAATTTGCAATAAAAAAAATTAAGAAAAGTGTCGAGAAAGCAATCCTGGTTATGCATATAACTCCATAAAAAAGAATGAGATATTATAATTATATGTGTTAGTTACATTATTATTTTTATATAAATAATTGTAATTGTATATGTGTAAAAAAATATGCTAAGAACAACGTATGCTTCTTCCATTTTGTGTTTATGCATATTAATAACATCAGAAGAATAGTCCCATTGTAGTATTTCCTAAATAAAACTGTCCTATTAATATATTAGCATTACTGTATTTTGGCTACTAGATTAATTAGACTATAGTTTGTAGTGTTTCCAATAGGAGTTGGAAATTGGACCTCCCTCCAGAGTGGGCCCCAGGCATCCCACCAGCTTAATCCGGCCCTGGTTTGTTCCCGTGATTCCTTGTCATTGTTGTGTTTCCCATGATTATTTGTCATTGGTTTGTTACCCATGATTGCTAGTCATTGTTTTGTTTCCCAAGATTACTTGTCATTGTTTTGTTTTCCCATGATTGCTTATCATTGATGTGTTTCCCATGATTGCTTGTCATTGTTTTGTTTCCCATAAACCTTTATCCAGACTTCCGTCTCCTCTGTACTGCTAGTGTGCGGTACATTGCAATCCTCAAATGTATGTAAACTTTGAATGACCCATAATCCCTAGGTACATAACTTACGTTACCAGGTCAAAGAGACGGGGATTCAGAAAGGGTCCTTCGGGATGCTCAGCACTCACGGACCGAAACGGAAAAATAAAACAAAAAGAAAATTCGTTTCTATTCCCTCAAACGTATTTTGGACATTTCGTTCTTACTTTTCCGGTGGAGCATTTTTTTTTCTCTGTCTTGTGGTATGGAATTATATCCTTTGTTTTCTTTAGGGAAGGAAAATGTAACACATTTAGTGAGGTTTAATGTACGCTAGGTATTCGGAATTTATGTAATGTTTGTATTTCTCGACCTTACTTTAATCCTTAATGTTCGTTATTCAAGAGAAACATTATTATTATTATTATTGGGGAGGTAGGATGAAACCCCATTGTAAACCATCTTAGGGGTCTCCACTCTGGCAACTTTCATGCCCATCGGACCAGCCGTTTGGCCGTGATTGAATAACAAACGGACAGACAAACACAACGGCCATTACTGTAGTAAGAATTATTCTGAAAATAAACACCTATTCATATGGAATCCCAAATACATTAGATTGGAACTTGAGATATGAAACTACGATTTTACGATCGTTGCTACAGATCAAATGAGCATGTCGCCCACTCTCTCTCTCTCTCTCTCATATATATATATATATTATATATATATATATATATATATATATATAGAATATATATATATATGTGTGTGTGTGTGTGTATATATAATATATATTATGTATATATATATATATATATATATATATATATACATATATATATACATATATATATAATATTATATATATATATATATATAATTTATATATAATATACATATGTATATACGTATATATATCTATCTATATATAGCTTATATAATATAGTATATATATAGATATATATAATACTTATAGAATTATATAGATATAGTCTATTATAATATACTATATATATACATTATATTTGATAAACGATTATAAGATATATATAGAATATATATAGATACATTAATACATATAGATATATAATTAATATATATTAGTATAGATATATATATAATATATATATACTATTATATATGCACACTCCCTACTGGAAGCGTCAAATCCATTTAATTCTTCCATAAACAGTGGCGCCTGGATTTGCTCTCTCTCTCTCTCTCTCTCTCTCTCTCTCTCTCTCTCTCTCTCATATATATACATGCAAACTCCATCAACATGAAAGTTTTCATATCTTGTTAGGGCGCCTGAAGTTTCTCTGAAGTTGAAGTTAGTTAGGCGACGCAGAGGTTGTGTTTCATGGAAACAGGACACTCGCAATCTCATTTGATCCCTTTCGTCTGTAGCTGATGATTCTGCCAGGATAATAATTAAGACTTATGTGGATTCGCGGAAGCCGGGTGATTTAAATACCTTTTGATATTCTCGTCCATATTTTCCAGCGTCTTGTATTCCCGTTTTCTTCGTCCATTTTCTGCGAGGGTGAAAGCATTGGAATATCAGAACTTTGTAAAACCTGAATCATTCCATTATTTTATTTATTCATGGACTTCTTTTCCTCTAGCTCCGCGTGCTGAATCTCTTGCCTCGTGTTATTGATAGTTGCTATTCCCATACTTCTTTTATTTTTCTGCCTGTGCATGCTCCTCGGGCCTTATTAAGTGTCTGGTTACCCTTAGTTACGGCTCCACATAAAATTGCAACCAGTTAGTTTTGCCGTTTGTACATTTTATTAGTGATAAAGAGATTTATTAGAAAACGTTCTCTTTTCTTTTCATAATATCCTGTTGATTTATAAATCCTTTAGCCTGTTCTAGATTTATTTCTATTAGTTGAGAGGAATAAGTATCTAAATGAGACTAAATCTTTTAGCTCAGTCACGTGGACTTTCGTGAGATATTAAGTCTGAAAATTCTTTAGTAATTATCTATTTATTTGCAATAGGCATTTAGCAGTTTCATTAGCTCTTAATTATTAGTATTAAAAACGTAACTACAAAGTAACTGATTAAAAAAATTGCTACATAGAATGAAAACAAGTCTTCTAATAATTTTTCTCTATTTTTCGTAAATTTCAGCATTTTATTCTAAAAATTAATTTCTCAATACTATATCAACGCTAAGCTCCTCAAAAGGCTTATCAAAGCTGATCAAAGATAAAGGCTATAATTCTGCATGGTTTTATCTATCCTTTTGCAGCATAATTTCATGCAAAAGCAATAAATTATATATCAACTGAAAGGGAATTCACTCAGCTATCTCACAAAAAGGAAATTAATTTTCATCGCTGTTTTAGGAAAGTTTTTTATTTTTATAAATATATTGGCTAATTTCAGATCAGCCTTTTTACTTTTCATGTGCAAACTTCTTAAAACATATGTTATAATGTGACAATTCAGTCTTTAAGTGTGACAATTATGAATGCCAATATAAAGTTAACTAATTATAATTTCTATTATACTATAATTACCAAGTAAAAACAAAAAATACTATATAATGTGATCTCAAAAGAGAAGACTATTATTAGAATTACAAAGAAAACGTGAAACCACAACGCTACTATTGGCCACGTCTTCACTCAAGTGTCACACCATCCACATTAGTTATTCTCATTCATCTCCGGTTACCTCAGGGGCGTGGTCGGTATGGTGTTTGGCGTGCCACTTCGGTGGCCGCGAGTTCGATTCTCGGGCATTCCATTGCGGGGTGAAAGATGTGTATTTCTGGTGACAGAAGTTCACTCTCGACTTCGATCGGAAGTCACGTAAAGCCGTTGGTCCCGTTGCTGAATAACCATACTGGTTCCATGCAATGTAAAAACACCATACAAACAAGCATTCATCCCCGGCCTAAATTTGTATAAGATTTAATTCATTCGAAAATAGTGAGTTACTTTTTTTTTTACACACTCGAGTATTAGAATTCCCATCAAGCGCCATGTATCCTTTTTCCAGCTGAAAAAGTTTAAAAGGTTGTTTATCTATAACTGAAATGTTCTTTCCATTGTTATTGTTGCCGTCTCCTGAG
>NC_061094.1:44356192-44381192 GCF_015104395.2 Macrobrachium nipponense
GTATCAACGTCAATCGGGAAGCTGTGCATTAATGGAATTATTTGGATAATGCATGAAATCTCAGCTTGGGATTTCAACAAATACCCGAGAGGTTGCAGATTGCGCTAATGCAAATGTATAGGAGTCTGCCGAGAGAGAGAGAGAGAGAGAGAGAGAGAGAGAGAGAATGATGGTGGTAATGCTGAATGGTGGGTTCGAATCCCAACAGGTTGAAAGCTGTACATGAAGAAGTAATTATATATAATTAGCTGGTCCACCGGTATGGTGGCTAGTGTCGTGGAATGCCACTTAGATGTCGCGGGTTTGTGCCTTCCCCAGGGCGATAATAATTCACTGGCTCAGTTATTGCTGCAGTGTGGGGTCTGCGGTGGGAGGTTGGAACCAACATCCTATGTAAGTTTGTTTCAGGATAATAGGTTTTATCTGTTGAAATAATAATAATAATAATAATAATTGTACCCAAAATCATAGAAATACTAGGCCCGATCCAAAGATCCCCGAAAGGGAATCTGGAAAGACTAGAGGCCGAAGTAGCTCCAGGACTCATGCAGAGGAGTGTGCTCCTAGAAACAGCACACATAGTAAGAAAAGTGATGCACTCCTAAAGAGGCAGGATGCAACCCGGAACCCCACACTATAAATGATACCCAGTAGAACTGGAGGACTGTGATAGACCAAAATAATAATAATAATAATAATAATAATAATAATAATTAAACTTGTGAATGCGAGAAGTTAAGCCATCAGTATGGCTCTTAAGAATACGCGTTTCAGGTTAATGGTACATTAAGGTTTTTTACTGCTAGGAAAAAGCTTCGGAGAAGAAACCAACAGCCAAAACACATAACTAAACATACTCCAAATCACGCAGCCAAATTCATACTTTGATTGATTAATCGTCGATGAACCCTAAGCAAAGAAAACCACTTCAGCATTTGCTGTTTCATAGGCCTTCAAAGAAGGTTCATCAGCTAAGGGTCAAACACCAAGACAAATATGTATTGTTCGCAAATTTCGTGTCTCCTGAATATTAAAGCTAATCCTTCCTTTAGTAGATTCACATCACCCGTGCATCTGGTGCCTAGGCCAGTCCCTTACGACGCTCCTGATTGGCTGTTGATAAGCCAATCACAGGGCTGGAAATTCTCACTCTCGAGAGAGAGAGTTCACATAGGCAGGATGTATGTTCCATCTCTGTCCTGAGGGACGCGTCTTTCAAATATATCTCTCGGGACAGGTGGAACATACATCCTGCCTATGTGAACTTTATATGCCTATTTCTTCCTCATTACGCATTATTTATTGACTGTTATTTATACATCCGACCTCATATTTCGTAAACTTTTTCTAAAAATGCATCACAATTCTTCTAAAAGCAACTCCGAAAATCTTCGGGGAATAAACACTGTGCATAAATTGGTAAGAGAGAGAGAGAGAGAGAGAGAGAGAGAGAGAGAGAGAGAGAAGGCCCTGACTCTAAAAGGAAGGAAAGAGTCACTTCTCGCTCGCGTCAGAATTCTCCCTTTTTTTCTGTTTTTCTTTTTTTTTTATTTTTGCGAAAGATAAAAACCCCCGTGACAGCAAAGCGAAACCAACAAAGGAGGACCCTGTCGACCTGAGCGTAGACAGAAACACAATGAAAAATAGGAAAAAATAAAAAGTACATAAAGAAACGGAAAAATAAAAGATGGACGCCTTAAAATATTGGAATTTTCAACTCGAAATGGCAAGAGCTTTTTCCCTGGTGTGATTCTTCGTGATTTTGCGGACATGTATGTATGTATATATGTATGTGCGTATGTATGTATGTAAGTAGTACATACATACATACATACATACATACATACATTCATACATACATACATACATACATGTCCGCAAAATCACGAAGAATCACACCAGGGAGAAAGTTCTTGCTAGTTCGAGTTGAAAATTCCAATATTCTAAAGCGTCCCTCTTTTATTTTTTCGTTTTTTTTTCTTTCATTTTTATTAAAAGCGAAGCGTTACATAGTCCAGAAATTGACCCAAACGATAGGTTAAGCCTCTTATTTGTTGGAGAGAATGATATACCACGGTTAATTACACCGCTCTAGTTCATCATGCCACAGGGAAATGATTTGTGGTAATGTTTCTTAAATCATTTCATTGTTTCAACCTTGCTTTGTACTCAATAGCGATGCGAAGCTCTAAAGCCTTTCGAGTACTTAATTGTAGAGAATGTAGTGAATGTGCTACGATATATTCCGTTTAATTAAGGCTGGCAAAGGGCCGCAGTTGTTATACCTTTGAGGTCTGTTTGTAAGAATTGTTGTAATATGATATTACAAGGTGATGGCACTTCGTTTTTCTACATGCAAGCCTGTTGTGAAACCATGGCGAAATGGTGAAAGCATATACATGGGGAAAAAATAATATCATAGCTAACGCTGACGTCCAACGTTAATTAAACTCAGAATATTTGAATACTGCTGACAGATTGCGTCCTCTACACAGTTATGCTCGGATGCATAGCCTAAGTACGGTTGAAACTAGAGATGGAGTTAGGATACAAGATATTACAACTACCTAAAATTGATAAATAGTCTCTAATTAATATTCCTGCTTGACTTCAGAACTTTTATAATTACTCTTGACGTCTCTCTAATGCCCTCTTCTAAGTCTTGTAACAAGCTCTGTTACAAGTAAATGCCGGCATATTTATTATTCCTCTTTGTGAACTCACCTTGAGCTTTGATGTGAGAACATGTCTGTTGATGTTGTCAGGGCATTATGAAATGTTTCACATTTCACGTTTTCTATGCAATATCTCTCAGACTTTCGTTTTCTTAATCACTCTCCACATGCATCCTAAATTTGCTAATACATCTTGATTTAGATCTTTTGTTGATCCTCCATCTTCTCATCCTTCTTTGTCACTATTTCTTTAAAAAGGAAATTGTTAACTACAGGTTTCCTCTGAAAACAGGTATGATCAAGTTGAATGTCCATTGGAAAATTCTTAATTTTACTTTCCACTCTCCTGATATTTCTTGCGTGAAATGAATTCATTCTTTTCTGGAAGGTACCCAACAACTCTGCCTAAATTTACATCTCACGAAAAACTGGTACTGAATTCAGATCTCGGTTACATTTCATGGTCCAGTTCAGAGGCATACATATACTACTTCTGAATGCTGAAGGTTGCTGGCAATATTTTCTCTTTCCGTTTTTCGTGTCAAGAATGGAATCCTTTGGCTGCCTCAGTTCCACATGAATTATGAATAATTTCCTCACAGATAGGCCGCCCTTTCGTTCACTTACAACTAAAATCACGCTTTTATTCTTCCTCTCTTTTTCTGGATTATTTTCTTCCCTGGCTTCATGACGTCGTTCAAAGTCCCACTTCCCCGAAATAAGTTCCCAATGGATTGGTTCTCCGTGTGTAAAGAAATCCTGTTTTCAAATATTAGCCGTAAGGAATTGATACTGGTTAAATATTTAGTTACTGAAGTACGGTTATGTTTGTTAGTCAATTACAATTTCTTGATGATTCGTCAGAGATTTTTCTGTTACCTATTATCATCCTTTCTCTTTCTGTTACCTAATATCATCGCTCCCACACGCCTCTCTCTCTCTCTCTCTCTCTCTCTCTCTCTCTCTCTCTCTCTCTCTCTCTCTCTCTGTTTTGTTTTATTAGCAACCTCACCCTTTGTAAACTTAAAAAAAAATCAAGTTGTAGCACATTTCCCGTTCATGGATTCCAATAAATGCATCCAAATACGCTTACAGTTAAGAAATACTTATAAAAGAGATGAATTCAGTTACGAAATTCACCCGGAAATGCAGTGCAAGTAAACCCCTGCGAATTAAAATTCATGCAGACATCATTGCGAGAGTTGAAATATGCAATGTGCTTAAAATTCCCCCTCGCGAATCTGCGAGATTTTTTCTCCGGAAAATCCACGAGTAATATTTTGCTTTGCTACAACTTGATTTTTTTTAAAGGTTACAAAGGGTGAGGTTGCTAATAAAACAGAGAGAGAGAGAGAGAGAGAGAGAGAGAGAGAGGTGTGGGAGCTATGATATTAGGTAACAGAGAGAGAGAGAGAGAGAGAGAGAGAGAGAGAGAGAGAGAGAGGCCGATGATAATAGGTATCAGAGAGAAGGAGAGAGAAGGAAGGATAATAGTAGGTAATAGAAAGCGAGAGAGAGAGGTTTGGGGGAGGGGCCGATGATAATAGGTATCAGAGAGAAGGAGAGAGGAGATAGGATAATAGTAGGTAATAGAAAGCGAGAGAGAGAGAGAGAGAGAGATAGAGAGAAAGGCCCTATTTTTAGAGGGGATAAAGGAATAAAAATAAATGTTACGTATCTCGGGTTATTTGAATTACAATCGTCCGATGATGTAATACATTTTCAACCCCATTTTAATTTGAAATACCACTAGATAGAAAAATTGCTTGTTTATATGTAGAGATTTAGGGGCTAAAAATGATACATTACATAAAGAAGTGTATTTATTTCCCATTAATTTTTTTTATAAAGACCTAACATTTAAATTCATGCGAACACAATTCATCTGGTTCTTAAAGAAAAAAAAAATTGTACAACTTTTAGCCCTCAATCACACCTATGCGCGCTTGCGCGCTTATTTGTAAGGCGGTTACGAGCCCGACACAAAGGGTCCACGTGTTATCAATTAACCAATTCCAGGCTATAGAATACTTTTCCCACCGGGGTAGAATCTGAAGCCTTCATTAGCAATCGCGAACTCCGTCAAAGAGTCGCCAATTCATCATTCCAATTATCTGTATTAAGTTTACCAGTCTCAGACATGATTAATGGAGTCTTGTTTTCGTTAGTTAATTAGTTAACTTTGAGGCGGCCCGGGTTTCTTTTTCATCGTAGGCGATTTTTCCGGTGTCAGTCGAATTCGAATTAGTGGCTAGTTTTCAAATCGCAACAAATTTAGATTACTACTCCGAGAGGAAGTCGGGTCTGATCCTGTTGTCTGCAGATAATGGGCTTCCAGATCACACGTAATTAAGTTAGTCTGTATCTTCTTCAGGCAAGTTTAATCTAATAATTACAGTATCTTGCGCAACAAAACAAAAAAAATTACGAGAGGGAAGCTTAGCTTATATTATAACATAATTAATGAATGATGAGAGGCAAACTAGGCCTATATTATAACAAAACAAAAGAATGAAGAGAGGTAATGTAGGCCTATATTTTAACAAAACAAAAGAATGACGAGAGGCAAGCTAGGCCTATAGTATACCAAAACAAAAGAATGAAGAGAGGCAAGCTAGGTCTATATTATAATAACAAAAGAATGACGAGAGGCAAGCTAGGACTATACTATAACAAAACAAAATAAAGAGGCAAGCTAGGCCTATATAATAACAAAGCAAAAGAGTGACGAGAGGCAAGGTAGGTCTATATTATAAAGCATGAACGAGAATTTAGGGTCTTTGTTTAAGTACACCGATCGAACATAAAACTTCTCTTATTTTGAATTATTTTCATTTTTAAGGAAAAGTGGCTAAAATAGACGGAGTACTGATTAAAGTACTGAACTGAATTTGTGATTTAACTTACCGTTTTTGGTAGATCCGACCACCAAAAACCAATTCAGAGACCTGCTGCCTCTAACCAAAAAAAAAAAAAAGAAAAAAAATTAAGGGTCTTGTTTCCTTACAAAGTCTGCATGCATTTCCACGGAGCTTGTTTGTGTACTCCAGAAAAAAAATAAGAAGATAAACAAGTCTTGTTTCGTTACAAATTCTGCAAACTTTCCGAGGGAACTTGTTTGATGTTGCAATGTTGCAAAGACTTTCTGTAAAGAGGTGCATGAGCATTTAAATAAAATATTACATTTTGATAACAAAAAAATCTTGACAAGATACCTAAGAATTTGAAAAATACTACACAATTCAGTTGATAAAAAAGGTACTATGTGGGCATTTATAAAATAGTAATTTTTTATTAGGAAAAATCTTGATAAGGCACCTGGACATTTAATGAAAATACAACACATTTTAGTCGAAAAAAACTGGTACATGACTAAACAAAATATTACTTTTTGATAAAAAAATCTTGACAAGGTACCTAAGCATTTAATGAAAATACTGCACCTTTTAGTCGAAAAACAGGTACAGGTATACATGAGCTTCTAAACAAAACGGTAATTTTTGATAAAAAAAATGTCTTGATAAGGTACTTAAGCAGTTGATAAAAATACTACACCTTTTAGTCGAAAAACAGATACATGATCTAAGGTACCTAAACATGTATTGAAATACAACACATTTTAGTCGAAAAACAAACTAGCACTTTTCGATAAGAAATATTTTGATAAGGTACCTAAACATGTAATGAAAACACGAGGACTTTGAAGCTCCGCCCCTTTTCTAGAGTTGCCAGGTGTGGTATTATTAAGCAATAGGTGTCCGAAGATTTCAGAAAACTGTATTTTCAATTTTCTTGTCGATAGTACCTAAGCATCTAATGGAAACACTACACATTTTAGTCCAAAAATAGGTAGACGAGCATCTAAATAAAATGGCATTCGTTTCGATAGCAAGCTAAACTTCTAGTAAACAGAGAGAGAGAGAGAGGAGAGAGAGAGAGAGAGAGGAGAGAGCTAAGGTCACCCAAGCATCAAGTCCAGCGAGTGACTTGGGGAAGGTCCATTCCTGCCTAAATAGCCAACGAGGAAACTGCAGGGCTAATTAGGCACGACCTTGTTTGACATCTTCCCACGTCATTAAGCGTCCTTTCACGACTCCTAAACAGATATTTAGACCTGGAAGTTCTCAAAGCAGCGTCAAGCTGACCTACTATGAGATTCAGGGCCTCTGTAACACGGTTTTTTCGCAATAACTTTTTATCTATGCATTTCATAAATATAACGCTTATTCAGAATACATATTATATCAACACATAAATTTTGAGTATATTCTGCACTACGTAGGTTGAATAAATTTGGTACTTATAATGTAAAAGTGACTTTTTTTGAAGACGGGCCAACTTACTCAGAGAAAAGGTTTCGAACGCACTCGTTACGTAACTTATGACATCATTTCTTCCCGCTTTCTCGATGGATGATTGGCTATACGTAACGAAGGCTAAACCTCTGGCAACAATGACACAAATTTAAATACAAGCAAAGCAGTACACCTTTATGAACTCTGGAACCTCTCCACTGATAATCGTCATAATAAACAAACCAACAAAATATGTTAACAAATACAAAAAAACTTCGATTATTAGTCTAACTCCCAAAATAAGTTTCCAAAGAAATTACAGTCTACTTTATAGGTCACAATCAGATTGACAAGATGTAGGGAATAGTTGGTAATTATCAAAAACATGGTAGACAAGCTTGATTTGATAACTGCTATACCCAATGTCAAGCAATTTTTATTTATTGGCTATCTACCTATTTACTGAAAAAAAAATAGCCAGTACCGTATATTGGCTTTAAACCCTCACCAATAATTATCGTCAGAATGATGACTTCATGAGGCTCCACCCACTTTCGCCTCGTTATAATTCAGGATAACACTGAAGGCTACCATAGGCATTGTTGGATTAGAAAATTTAACTTCTGGCTATAAAAACTAATTTCTTGAGTAGTTGTAAGAAGTGCTAAATTATCCTCAAGGATCCCAGCAGTTGGCCTAAACGTTTAATTTATGTATACTGCTATACTGTTTGCGGCACTATGCTACAGTAGTATTTCTACGCTAACACTGATACCCCACCCACACCTATGTATCGTTCCGCCATTCATAAAGTCTTTGGGTTTCAGAGTCGATGGAGTTTCTGTATGGTGGATGGGCGGGGCAACATTTAGTCAAAAGGTCTTTGTTTACCTTGCTTACGTAATAAATGTTTTTCGACTCTTGGCTCGTAATCATTGGCCATGGCGTCGGCAAGATCATTTTTACTCTATAAAAATTAAAACTATCGTGTTTAGGTTATTGATAATGCTGACAAAATTTGTGTGTTGTTGTAAAATATACTTATGTCAACTTTCAGCTACATCCGATGCTTTGACAAGGAGCAAAGTCCAAAAAACCGTGTTACAGAGACCCTGAATCTCATAGTAGATATATTTTCGCGTATGCTTTTCTTCGTTCGTATGCGTGTTAGTAGTATAAAAACGTGACTGCGTTGTAGATACACACACACGCACACACACACACACACACATATATATATATATATATTAATATTTGTATGCATACACATATATATACATACATATAGTCATATATTTATATATACATGCACATAAATACACACACACACACACATATATATATATATATATATATGTATAATATATATATATATATAATATATATATTCATATATTTATGCATACACATAAATACACACATACACCCATATATGTAAATATGTACACAAATATGTAAATTCTTTGCACAATTCTCTAGAATCTTTAAGAAGCTCCTGATTCTTTCATTCTCTAAATGAAAGATTCGTAGAGTCTAATGATCGAGCATTGCAGATGAAAAACAAATAAGTAGTTAAGACACCAGAAATCTACATTAGTAGCAATTCTAAAAAATGAAAACATTACGAAAAATTCGACTCGCTTTCTGAACTGCCTATAATTCATATTTCCATGGGATGGCGCCCACCATAATGATTATAAAGATCAAGTTGACTTATATTTTAGTGAAAGCCGATTCAGTTTCCTAGAAAGATCCACCAATTTTTCAGTAAATAGTAACAGATGAATGCAAATCGCCACAAAATTATTATCACATTACTGTGCATTTCTTTGTATGGTGTTTTTTCGTTGCATGGAACCAGTGGTTATTTAGCAACGGGACCAACGGCTTTACGTGACTTCCGAACCACGTAGAGAGTGAATTCTATCACCAGAATTACACATCTCTCACCCCTCAGTAGAATACCTGAGAATCGAACTCGCGGCCATCGAGATGACACGTCAACACCATACCGACCACGCAACTGAGACGCTCACTGTGCAATTCGTCAAGGTATATCGAACACCACAGAGAGTATTCCCCTACGCTATTACAAAAACTAGTACATAGGCAATTTATGGAGTATCGTCCAATTCCCTAAGTAACGCCAGTGAGTTCCATGAAAAGCATTGTTCACTTTCCGATGGAGAGCGTTCAGATGTTCCCAAAAGCTCAGAGATGGTAATATAGATAATGGAAGCGAGGTGTCCTTCTCCCCAGGAAACTGACTACGCAGCTGGGTCACATAGACATTAGTGGTTCTATTGCAAACTAATTTAAGTATATATGTTTTGTTTATTAAGGGGAAAAAATGAAGAAGTGTAATAATTTGCGCTGATGGAAGCCAAAGTAGCATAGATATTGCAAAAACATATTTTCCATGGTTACTTGAGTTCATACGATTAAGCTATACACCTATTTAAAGAGTTACAAAATGGAAAGTTAAATTGCTCAACAGAGCAATATTACGAAGGAATAAATAGAATTTAAAATTAAATGCCGTCACCTAAAAGTCTCTCTCTCTCTCTTTCGGCATCTCTATCTCTCCCTGAATCTCTCCTTCTCTGTCTCTGTCTCTGCTTCTCTTTCTCTCCTTGAATCTCTCTCTCTCTGTCTCTCTGTCTCTGTCTCTGTCTCTCATTCTCTCTTTCTCTTCCTGAATCTCTCTCTGTCTCTATCTCTGCCTCTCTCTAGGCCTCTCTTTCTCTCCCTGAATCTATCTCTCTCTCTCTCTCTCTCTCTCTCTCTCTCTCTCTCTCTCTCTCTGCTGAAACGAAAGGAGACCTAAGCTCAGCTTTACGAAATGTTAATTTTCCGCGCCAAAAAATCCCGCTGGCAATGTTGGCATATGAACGGTAATGCTACATAAACTTTTCCTGTTTATGAGCGGAGGCATAAAAGGGGTCGAGAATATGTTCATTAACATCAGAAGAGAAGGAAAAGTGAGTCCGAGCTAATTAATTCCAGGGAGTTTAATGGACCGAGAATGCACTGCTTTGCTTTTTTATTTTATTTTATTTTTTTTTTCCAGGATTCGCGTCGGTTGTTCTACAGAGAATTTGGGCGTTCGTTCAGATCTAAATTTAACCTTTTTTTTTTTCCTACAAATTTGCCACGTTTCGTACATTCAGTGAAGATGCATAAAAGGGTTAATGTGAATGTATACACGCACCTTTATATTTTTAGATTTTTTTTTTTATATTTCTTGGTGTTTTCTATACATATATAGAAGATATAAATATATGTATATATAATATAAATATATATATATAATTAATATATATATATATATAGATATATATTTGTGAATACACACATGTATATATATATATAGATATATATATATTATATATATATATATATATATATATATATATATATAGTATATAGCATATATATATGTGTATATATATATGCTACAGCCCACACACTACAGCATATATATATATATATATATATATATATATATATATATAGTATATATATATATATACTATATATATATATATATAAGCTCTTATTTTTAATACCTTTCGAATACCAAAGTGCAATCCATTTCCAACGATAAAAAGTATGAAAACGTCGTTAAAAAATACAAAATCCAGAATCACATTAAGGGAGCTTAATGTACCGGAAAGTGAGAGAGAGAGAGAGAGTGGGGGGTGAAGTAGGATGTGTCAGTTTTATGACAGAAGGCTCGCCCGCCCCCCATCCAAAAAAAGAAAGAAAGAAAAAAAACTGCCTATTTCCTGAAAGGAAAATCTTCTGTTTCTTTCGAGTCAAAATTGATGATACGATTCGCCACACATCTGTGACAGGTACTGTTCCGGTCCTGTTTTTCCATCAAACGTTTTTTCTGCACAGAGAACAAACGTTATAGAATCTCTTTGAAGATTTTTAGCACAAAATTCGCAGACGTCAACGCATATTGCAATCTGATCTTTCGTCGTCTTGACGAAACTGATGTCATTACGGTTATGACTGAAATCTACGGATGTCCATTATACACTATGAATACCCATGGATATTTATAATGAAGCTTTCATATTTATTCACTTTTCGTTTGGTTACTAAGATGTGACATGTCAAATATTATATATTTTTTAAAAATTAATAATATTTTTCGATTAATTGTATTTGATATTGTTTCAGCAAATACTTAATAGATATATTAAGTATTTGCTGATTCTAAACAAAGGAATAAAAGAAATGCCTAGATTCTAAACAAAGGAATAAAAGAAAGTGGAATAACGAATAGAAAAAGTCAAGCACAAAATGCTTAATAATCGGTGAGTATGTGAGGGGAGGCAAAAGCCTGCGGACGTTAGCTGCTGCGGTTTACAATTTACGCAAAAGCTAAATTGAGAGGAAGTTGCTACGCGAAAAGTTGTTGTTGTCTTTGAGAGGAAAGATATCGTTAAAAACAAAAAAACTCACAGCCAGGGATGAAGCAATGCGAATTTTAGTCTTTATGATGAGCATTTTATTTTTTGTGTGTAAGCAAACTTGAGTTTTGCGTCTGGGAAATGGAAGTATAACGTCAAAGTGAACGTTTGGAAATAGAGAGGATTTTTTTTTATATATTTTATTTTTGTGGCTAAATATCAACCCTAAAGGGACTTCTTACTTAGATGTGAGTCAGTACCTAATATCCTATATATTTGGACGATTGCTGTTTTTCTTGTTGAAGAGTTAAAGCCAGGCATTTCCGATCCTTTTAGAATTTTATAGTTTTATCAGGAATAAGTTACAGGTAGTGTTCTGCCTATATCGTCCTTGTGGCGGTGGACTATGAAGAGGTAATAACAGGTAATGTACTGTACCTATTAAGTCCAGAGGATTAATATTTGCAGTGTCACAAATAAAGAATAAATAATCCTTAGAGATGTAGTACCCTGATGGCATCGACGGAGAGAGAGAGAGAGAGAGAGAGAGAGAGAGAGAGAGAGAGAGAGAGAAGGTGATAGTAATAGGTACCTTACAGACCTTACAGACCTTACATCTTGTTCGGGTTGCCCCAGGTCCCTCAGTGTGAGGCACCTCTAATGTCTACCAGAGAGTTGCTAGTACATCTTCCGGTATATTTTGCATCTTCCAATCTTGGATGGTCTGGGATGCAGTTTAGATATTTGTCGAGCTTATTCTTAAACACATCTACGCTCACTCCTGATATATTCCTCAGATGAGCTGGCAACGCATTGAATAGACGCTGCATTATCGATGCTGGTGCGTAGTGGATTAATGTCCTGTGTGCTTTCCTTATTTTTCCTGGTATAGTTTTGGGCACTATTAATCTACCTCTGCTTGCTCTTTCTGATATTTTTAGTTCCATGATATTTTCTGCTATTCCTTCTATCTGTTTCCATGCCTGAATTATCATGTAGCGTTCTCTTCTCCTTTCTAGACTATATAATTTTAAGAATTGTAGTCTTTCCCAGTAGTCAAGGTCTTTAACTTCTTCTATTCTAGCTGTAAAGGACCTTTGTACACTCTCTATTTGTGCAATATCCTTTTGATAGTGTGGGTACCATATCATATTGCAATATTCAAGTGGACTACGAAACATCATGTTTTATAAAGCATAATCATGTGTTCAGCTTTTTTATGGTTTTGAAGTGCCGTAACAACATTCCCATTTTTGCTTTACATTTTGCCAACAGAGTTGCTATTTGATCATTGCATAACATGTTCCTATTCATCATCACACCAAGGTCTTTAACTGCTTCCTTATATGTGATTGTCTCATTATTAGGTCCCTTATATGCATATAGCTTTCTTTCTCTGTCTCCATAATTTATTGATTCAAATTTATCAGAGTTAAATACCATCCTATTTACCTCTGCCCAATCATATACTTTGTTAAGGTCTCTTTGTAGAGCGTTTCCTATCTTCATCACAAGTAATTTCTCTACTTATTCTTGTGTCATCTGCGAAACTACTCACTACCGAATCCTTAACATTATTGTCTATGTCTTCAATTCATAATAACAAACAGTATTGCAGCTAACACCGTACCTTGTTGGCACACCGGATATTACCTTGGCTTCATCCGATTTCTCGTCGTTTGCAATAACTATCTGTTTTCTGTTGTGTAAAAATTCTTTTAACCATCTTCCTACTTTATCCACGATATTGTGTTTTCTAATTTTCTTCGCTAATATACTATGGTCTACTTTATCAAAAGCTTTTGCAAAGTCTAAATAAACCACATCTGTTTCATTTCCGCTTTTCATATTTTTGAATATGTTCTCACGGTGGACTAACAGTTGGGTTTGTGTACTTTTTCCGGGTACGAAACCATGTTGTCCTTTATTAAACAAATTATTTTTTATTAAATGTTTCATAATATTTTTCTTCATTACCCTTTCATACACTTTCATAATATGTGATGTTAGACTCACAGGCCTATAATTACTTGCCTCTAGTCTTGATCCACTTTTGAAAGTAGGGGTAATATATGCTAATTTGTGCTCATCATAAATCTTGCCTGTATCTACACTTTGTCTTAATAATATTGCAAGTGGCTTTGCGATAGAATGAACTACTTTCTTTAACAAAATAGCAGGAATTCCATCAGGCCCTGCAGCAGCTCCATTTTTAATTTCATTAATAGCCTGCACAATATCAGCTTCATTAATATCTATGTCAGCTAAATATTCACTATTTTCATCCCTTACTTCTATATCATTATCTTCATTATCTATTCTAGGGGTGAATTCTCTCTTATATCGTTCTGCCAGTATGTTGCAAATTTCCTTTTTTTCATTCGTTAATCTCCCTTCAATTCTTAGAGGGCCTATTTCTATTCTTCTTGGTACTTATAATGTAAAAGTGACCTTTTTTGAAGACGGGCCAACTTACTCAGAGAAAAGGTTTCGAACGCACCCGTTACGTAACTTATGACATCATTTCTTCCCTCTTTCTCGATGGATGATTGGCTATACGTAACGAAGGCTAAACCTCTGGCAACAATGACATACAAATTTGAATACAAGCAAAGCAGTACACCTTTATGAAATCTAGAACCTCTCCACTGATAATTGTCATAATGAACAAACCAACAAAATATGTTAATAAATACAAAAACGCTTTGATTATTAGTCTAACTCCCAAAATAAGTTTCCAAAGAAATTACAGTCTACTTTATAGGTCACAATCAGATTGACAAGATGTAGGGAATAGTTGGTAATTACCAAAAACATAGTAGACAAGCTTGATTTGATAACTGCTATATCCAATGTCAAGCAATTTTTATTTATTGGCTATCTACCTATTTACTGAAAAAAAAATAGCTGGTACCGTATATTGGCTTTAAACCTTCACCAATAATTATCGTCCGAATGGTGACTTCATGAGGCTCCACCCACTTTCGCCTCGTTATAATTCAGGATAACACTGAAGGCTACCATGGGCATTGTTGGATTAGAAAATTCAACTTCTGGCTATAAAAACTAATTTCTCGAGTAGTTGTAAGAAGTGCTAAATGATCCTCAAGGATCCCAGCAGTTGGCCTAAACGTTTAATTCATGTATATTACTGCTATACTGTTGCGGCACTACTGCTATAGTAGTATTACTATGCTAACGCTGATACCCCACCCACATCTATGTATCGTTCCGCCATTCATAAAGTCTTTTGGTTTCAGAGCCGATGGAATTTCTGTCTGGTGGATGGGCGGGGCAACATTTAGTCAAATGGTGTTTGTTTACCTTGCTTACGTAATGAATGTTTTTCGACTCTTGGCTTGTAATCATTGGCCATGGCGTCGGCTAGATCATTTTTACTCTATAAAAATTAAAACTATCGGGTTTAGGTTATTGATAATGCTGACAAAATTTGTGTGTGGTTGTAAAATATACATATGTCAACTTTCAGCTACATCCGATGCTTTGACAAGGAGCAAAGTCCAAAAAACCGTGTTACAGAGACCCTGAATCTCATAGTAGTAGACCGACAGCCTAACGAGTATACGATGCAGTGAGCACTTTGATTAATCAAATCTAGTTACAAGGAATCCTTATTGAAACTACGAAAGTTCATCAGGAAAATGGGTTTCATTTCCATACATGAAAACCTGTTGTGAAACTATGGCGAAATGGTGAAAGCATATTCATGGGGAAAAAAATAATATCATAGCTAACGCTGACGTCCAACGTTGATTAAACTCAGAATATTTGAATACTGCTGACAGATTGCGTCCTCTACACAGTTCTGCTCGGATGCATAGCCTAAGTAGGGTGGAAACTAGAGGTGGAGTTAGGATACAAGATATTACAACTACCTAAAATTGATAAATAGTCTCTAATTAATGTCCCTGCTTGACTTCAGAACTTTTATAATTACTCTTGACATCTCTCTAATGCTCTCTTCAAAGTCTTGTAACAAGCTCTGTTACAAGTAAATGCCGGCATATTTATTATTCCTCTTTGTGAACTCACCTTGAGCTTCGATGTGAGAACATGTCTGTTGATGTTGTCAGGGTATTATGAAATGTTTCCCATTTCACGTTTTCTATGCAATATCTCTCAGACTTTCGTTTTCTTAATCACTCTCCTCATGCATGCTAAAGTTTACTAATACATCTTGATTTAGATCTTTTGTTGATCCACCATCTTCTCATCCTTCTTTGTCACTATTTTTTTAGAAGGGAAATTGGAAACTCTACAGGTTTCCTCTGAAAACAGATATGATTAAGTAGAATGTCAATTGGAAAATTCTTAATTTTACCTTCCACTCCCCTATATCAACTTTTTGCTCTTTTTTATGATGCCGTAGCATGAAGTTCATAACCTCCAGATATTTCTTGCGTGAAATGAATTCATTCTTTTCTTGAATGTACCGCACACTCTGGCTAAATCTATATTTCACGAAAAACTGGTACTGAATTCAGAACTCCGTTACATTTCATGGTCCAGTTCGGAGGCATACATATATTATTCTTCTTCTTCTCTTTTTCTGGATTTTGTTCTTCCTTGGTTTCATGACGTCGCTCAAAGTCCCACTTCCCCGAAATAAGTTCCCAATGGTAGGGTCTGTGTGTCTAAAGAAATCCTGTTTAGAATGATTAGCCGTATGGAACTGATAATGGCTAAATATTTAGCTACTGAAGTACGGTTATGTTTGTTTGTCAATTACAATTTCTTGATGATTCGACAGAGATTTTTCTGTTACCTATTATCATCCTTTCTCTTTCTGTTGCCCAATATCATCGCTCCCACACGCCCCTCTCTCTCTCTCTCTCTCTCTCTCTCTCTCTCTCTCTCTCTCTCTCTCTCTCTCTCTCTCTCTGTTTTATTTGCAACCTCACCCTTTGTAACTTTTTAAAAAATCAAGTTGTAGCACATTTCCCGTTCATGGATTCCAATAAATGCATCCAAATACGCTTTCAGTTAAGAAATACTTATAAAAGAGATGAATTCAGTTACGAAATTCACCCGGAAATGCAGTGTAAGTAAACCCCTGCAAGTTAAAATTCATGCAGACATCATTGCGAGAGTTATAATATGCAATGCTTAAAATTTCCCCTCGCGAATCTGCGAGAGTTTTTCTGCGGAAAATCCACGAGTAATATTTTGCTTTTGCTACAACTTGATTTTTTTTTAAAGGTTACAAAGGGTGAGGTTGCTAATAAAACAGAGAGAGAGAGAGAGAGAGAGAGAGAGAGAGAGAGAGAGAGAGAGAGAGGCGTGTGGGAGCGATGATATTAGGTAACAGAAAAAGAGAGAGAGGGGAGAGGACGATGACAATAGGTGTCAGAGAGAAGGAGAGAGAAGAAAGGATAATAGGTAATAGAGAGAGAGAGAGAGAGAGAGAGAGAGAGAGAGACCCAATTTTCAGAGGGGATAAAGGAATGAAAATAAATGTTACGTATCTCGGGTTGTTTGAATTACAAACGTCAAATGATGTAGCACATTTCCAACCCACATTTAAATTTAGAATACCATAGACAGAAAAATGACTTGTTTATATGTAGAGATTTAGGGCTAAAAATGATACCTTACATAATGAAGTGTATTCATTTCCCATTATTTTTTTTTTATAAAAATTGGACAATTTTTAGCCCTTAATCACACCTATGCGCGCTTGCGCGCTTATTTGTAAGGCAGTTACGAGCCCGACACAAAGGGTCCACGTGTTATCAATTAACCAATTCCAGGCTGTAGAATACTTTTCCCACCGGGGTAGAATCTGAAGCCTTCATTAGCAATCGCGAACTCCGTCAAAGAGTCGCCAATTAATCATTCCAATTATCTGTATTAAGTTTACCAGTCTCAGACATGATTAATGGAGTCTTGTTTTCTTTAGTTAATTAGTTAACTTTGAGGCGGCCCGGGTTTCTTTTTCCCCGTAGGCGATTTTTCCGGTGTCAGTCGAATTCGAATTAGTGGCTATTTTTCAAATCGCAATTTAGATTACGTACTCCGAGAGGAAGTCGGGTCTGATCCTGTTGTCTGCAGATAATGGGCTTCCAGATCACACTTAATTAAGTCAGTCTGTATCTTCTTCAGGTCAGTTTAATCTAATAATTACAGTATCTTGCGTAACAAATAAAAAAAGGACGGGAGGCAAGCTAAGCCTATATTATAACATAACTAATGAATGATGAGAGGGAAACTAGGCCTATATTATAACAAAACAAAAGAATGAAGAGAAGCAATGTAGGCCCATATTTTAACAAAACAAAAGAATGACGAGAGGCAGCCTAGTCCTATATTATAGCAAAACAAAAGAATAAAGAGAGGCAAGCTAGGCCTATATTATAACATAATAAAAGAATGACGAGAGGCAAGCTAGGACTATACTATAACAAAACAAAATAAATGAAGAGATGCAAGCAAGGCCTATATTATAACAAAACAAAAGGATGACGAGAGGCAAGGTAGGCCTATATTATAGAGGGTCTTTGTTTAAGTACACCGATCAAACATAAAACTTCTGCTCTTATTTTGAATTATTTTCATTTTTATTAAGGAAAAGTGGCTAGAATAGACGGAGTACTGATTAAAGTACTAAGCTGCATTTGTAATTTAACTTTCCGTTTTTGGTAGATCCGACCACTAAAAACCAATTCAGAGACTTGCTGCCTCTAAAAAGAAATAAAGAAAAAAAAGTCTTGCTTCCTTACAAAGTCTGCGTACATTTCGACGGAGCTTGTTTGTGTACTCTAGAAAAAAATAAGAAAAACAAGTCTTGTTTTGTTACAAATTCTGCAAACTTTCCGAGGGAGCTTTTTTGATTTTGTAATGTTGCAAAGACTTTCTGTAAACATCCAATCATGCCTTTGGTCTTCGTAACGAATTACCTTTTTACGCCCAAATTCTGTGTCGTGATTACAGTCTCTTCAGAAAAGGATATTTATTCATTTACTTTGATGGATTTTCGTTTTCCACAAAAGAAAACTATTGAGATGGGCATTTGTCTGTCCTTCCGGACTTTTACTGTCCGCCCTTAGATCTTGAAAACTACTGAGGCTAGAGGGCTGCAAATTGGTATATTGATCATCCACCGTCCAATCGTTAAACATACCAAATTGCAGCCCTTTAGCCTTAGTAGTTTCTAATTCATTTACAGTTAAAATCAGCCATGATCGTGCGTCTGGCAACCTATAGGACAGCTCACCACCGGGCCGAGGAAGAGAGTTTCATGGGCTGCGGCTCATGCAGCATTATACGTTGCGCAGAAAAATTCGTTTTACTTGTTTATTGTCTTGACCAGTTATTTGGTAACTCAAATCTAACTTTAAAAAACATCGGTTCTAAAGTCGATAGCTCGACTTGAGAAAATTGACTGGAAGATGAAGGAAAAAGTTCAGTTCCGTCTTAGAAATTTTTCATGTTAATACTGACGGATCATCATTATAATGATTTACTTAAACGTATGCTTATCATTATCATTAATATGTACCTGTTTTTCTAATACACATTTAGCATACATGTTGTGTTAGGAAGATGTAAATGGAATCATTCATCATTTATTGGAGCAAAGGGAATGTTATGTAGCATTTATATCATTTTGTGTGGCGCGCTTTCATTATTGTCTTCATCTGGTATTACTGCAATTAGTTTACGTCCGTAGCCCGCCACTGTTCACTGCTCCTCCTGTGTATGACTTCTATATTGATCATTTTCTCATATTATATGGCTTAAGGACTTACGCAAGTGTTTCAGTGAAGCCCTTTATTAACTATCTATTGAATGATAACAAAGAAATAAGAGTCGAGGAATCAATGTTCTGGAAAATACACGAAAACGCGATACTCGAGTAAAGAAAATATATTTCCTATCAGAAGAGAATTCGTTAAATAAGTCATTTACCATTTTTGCTTTTTTATATATAAACGGACATACTAAAATAGAAAACTAAAGTGTTACTTTAAGCTCACCTGAAAAATAATATAGGTAGCGCAGAAGGGCAGAGGGGGAAAATATTCTTAAAAAAAAAAAGACCAAAAACGTACAAAGGAACTATGCAAATGAAATTCAAACTGAGCATATTATTTGGGCTACTGTAAAGGAGGAAACTGAAATATACATACATACATATATATGTATGCATATATATGTATATACATATATTCATATATAAAAAAAGTTATAAGCCACGAAAGAAAATGAAACACTAGAGCTACTCAAGTGTTTCATTTGACTTCGTGGCTTATAACTTTATTTATGCATTTATCAAGTTCCAAACTTTCGTGATTCAGTTGTACACATAAAGTTTTATATATAATGTAATAACTATAAGTATATAATATGTATATATATTGTATAATATTTAACATTTGTATATTGTATAGAAGTATAGATATATAGTATACATTGTGTATATAACAATTTATATAATGCCATAAATAACATATATTATATTATAAATATATTATGATATAATATTATGTATATACTATATATATATATATATATATATATAATAGATGATACTATGATACTATATATATCTATTTCTATATTTATAGTATATTACATATATATAAACTTTAAATATATTTGTAATATTATAACATTTGTATATTGTATAGAAAGTATAGATATATAGTATACATTGTATATATACATTTAATATATGCATAAATAACATATGTATATATATATATATATATATATATATATATATATATATATATATATATATATTATATATATATATGTGTGGTGTGTGTGTGTGTGTGTGTGTGTGTGTTTTATTTATGCATAAATAAATAACATATGTATATATATATATATATATATATATATATATATATATAGTATATATATGATGGTGTGGTATACTATATATCTATATTATATATATATATATATATATATATATAGTATATATATATATATATATATATATATATATATCTATATATATATATATATATATATATATATAGATAGATAGATAGATAGATAGATAGATAAATAGATAGATAAATATTAAACACACACATGTAAATATATGTATATGTATATGTATATATATGCATATAATATATACAGATCTGTACGTAAGTCTATCTGTAGGAACATTTAGGCAAAGAGTAGCCGTAAGATGATTGAAAGACACCACTGATCCACATCTGTAGACTTAAAATTCACAACCCAAGAGATCTGTCCTCAAACGAGCGATAAGGAAAGTTCAGAGAGTTAGACACCAATGCAAGAAGAGACCAAAGTCAGGGAGACGTTGTAAGGAAACTTTCTGTGATCTAATTTGCACTGCCCAAGGAGCACTGTATTCAGTAACCTTGCGAGACAGACAGACTGACCCATATACTATAGTGAGTGGGAGACAGAGAGATGGCAGCTGCCTGACCGCTTTTCGGAAGGTTCCAGTTTGCATGATTTTATTTTTTCAGGTATCATATATTTTTTGCTTTTAAGTAGATAGGAATTTATCTCTTCAACACGTACACTTCAAGATTCTGCAAGATTTGCATAGCCCTACTTTTGAGCACTGAGCTATTTCATTTTTTAGTAAAAGACTTATTTATTCTAGTGACCAATAACTGTTAGAAAATGGAAATAATAATGGAAGTGACTTGTGTATAGTAAATACTTCTTGAAAGATCGCAGAGTCTTTATTTTCATATCCTTATTGGTAAACATGCAAATTATTCTTAAATGATTGTACGAAATTATTTTGATAGACGTAAAAATTTTAATATTCTCATATCTCTGGACTGTAACCAAATCTCCGAAAATCTTTTAAAATTTCATATAGAAGAAAGTCATCGAAAATACCGAAGAAAAAGGTTCAAATAACTTTTTAGTAACATAAACAGAAAACTATTTTCCAATACGAATAAAGATAATTCATAAGATCACGAATGTAGAAATGCTCTACGTTGCGGAAATTCTTAACATTTAAGACAACATCAAGTAGGACTCGTAATCCACTCTCTGTACCCTGCACCAAACTCTTAACACAATCAAAACAGAAAGCTGGAACAACCCTTTGTTACCTCCGCTAAACTGCACAAAGGGATGGATGAACACGACAAGATTTCAAGCTGGTTGAGTGAGGCCAGTGATGACAATGACAAGATTTCCCCAGAAATGACCCTTGCAAGATGATAGGCTAGACTAGAAACGTCAAGATGACAGGCTAGACTGAAAAAACATCTGCTAGACTGAGAGACGTCCAGATGACAGGCTAGACTGAGAAATGTCAAGATGACAGGCTAGACTGAGAGATGTCCAGATGACAGGCTAGACTGAGAGTCGTCCAGATGACAGGCTAGACTGAAAAACGTCAAGATGATAGCCTTAGACTGAGAGACGTCAAGATGACACGCTAGACTGAGAGACGTCAAGATGACAGGCTAGACTGAGAGACGTCAAGATGACAGGCTAGACTGAGAAATGTCAAGATGACAAGCTAGACTGAGAGACGTCAAGATGATAGGCTAGACTGAGAAACATCTTGATTAATGGCTAGACTGTCAAATGTCAAAATGACAGGCTAGACTGAGCTAGACTGAGAAACGTCTGAATGACCGGATATCTGAGAAATGTCAAGATGACAGGCTAGACTGAGCTAGACTGAGAAACGTCTTGATGACAGGCTAGACTGAGAAAGGTCAAGATGAAAGGCCAGACTGAGCTAGACTGAGAAACGTCTTGATGACAAGCTAGACTGAGAAATGTCAAGATGACAGGCTAGACTGAGCTAGACTGAGAAACGTGTTGATGACAGGCAAGACTGAGAAATGTCAAGATGACAGGGTAGATTGAGCTAGATCTGAGAAATGTCCAGATGACAGGCTAGACTGAGCTAGACTGAGAGGCGTCAAGATGACAGGCTTGGCTGAAAGACGTCAAGATGACAGGCTAGACTGAGAGACGTATCAACGCCAATCGGGAAGCTGTGCATTAATGGAATTGTTTGGATAATGCATGAAGTCTCAGCTTGGGATTTCAACAAATACCCGAGAGGTTGCAGATTGGGCTAATGCAAATGTATTGGAGTCTGCTGAGAGAGAGAGAGAGAGAGAGAGAGAGAGAGAGAGAGAGAGAGAGAGAGAGAGAGAGAGAAATGGTGGTGGTAATGCTGAATTGTAGAATAAATTCATAACATTAAATTAATTCAGTTGGTTGAGTCTACTTGTTCTCGTAATTCATAAACAGTCTGAATAAATATACTGTAAATTAATTCAATTGGTTGAGTCCTCTTCGCGAAAGGTATATATTGTCATTGTACTTCATAATTATTCGATGGCTTGGTAAAGCAGGGTGAATTATTAAAGTAAAGTTCAAGATTCCTCTTTAATGTTTTAATAAGTTGAATACCTTCCTATTTGTTTGTCTAATGCTTACATTTAATGACTGAGAGATACAACTAAATTAGTGATAATAATGATGATAATAATAATATCGACGCTTTTGCTAATAAAATGATCTGAGGGGACGAGTGATATACAGACCTTGACTGCATAAAATTATTTTAAATCTACATTTGCTTTTTTTTACGAATTGTTTTAAAGGTAGCATATAATAATGATAATGATAATGATGGCATTATTGCCAATAAACTGATTTAAGCAAATGTGGAATGAAGCTTTTAAATCTACATTTGCTTTGTTATACGAATGTTTTCAGACCAAGAGATACCAATAGCTACTGTTTAATAGCCTCAGCGGTTGTGGATTAATACAAACTCCAAACAACGTCTTCCCAAAAGAAGAAAGAATTCCATTACAATAAGGAGGTCTTAGAAAATGTCCGTTGTTAGGCTAGTGGGCTTATTATTGGAAACGTCCAGTGGATGGCAGTGGTCTTTATTTCTTTCTTGCTTCATTTTTTTATATACAAACAAAGAGGGTATTCTTGTTGAAACATTTATATTGTATATATAACCATTTACATCCATGCATATGATAGAGGAATTAAATACTACTTTAGAAGATCGTTTGTGACTTCTTGATGGTAAAATACAGAAAAAATCTTTTAAAAAGGATTCATAAGAAATCAATATGACGTCACCAATGTGGCCCAGTACACATTTTTTATTTTCTCTCTCTCTCTCTCTCTCTCTCTCTCTCTCTCTCTCTCTCTCTCTCTCTCTCTCTTTCTTGCTGATTTACCTATTAAATTTTGATACTTGATCTTAATTCTGAATTGCCGATGATGGTGAAGTAAGGAAATGAATCTATAAGTAGAAAAGTTTTAAAAAATCTTTTCGTAATCATTTACACGGGCGCTTTGGTTTAATTTTTTAATTAGTTGAAGAGAAAAAGAGATTAATATATATATATATATATATATATATATATATATATATATATATATATATATATATATATATATCCTTAAATCCACGGTAAAAGATGGATGAAACTAGGACTTTAAACAAGTACACACACACATATATATGTGACTAGTAAAAATGTTGTGTTATAACAGAATTCCATCTAACAAAAGGAGCCCATAAAAACGCCAAAATATAGAGAGAAAATACTCTATATTTTGGCGTTTTTATGGGCTCTCTTTTATATATATATATTATATATATATATATATATATATATATATATATATATATATATATATATATATAATATACAATAAAGGGAGCCCATATATATATATATATATATTATTATATATATATTATATATATATATATATATTTATATATATATATACATATTATAATATATATATATATATATTATATATATAGATATATATATATATATATAATAACCAGAATGCCTTCATAAACTTTCTCGATTTATCCTTATTTTAGATAAGGTTGTCACAATAAAGCCCAAGAGCCAAATAGAGAGGTTCCTACGCCCTGCTGAAAAGAGAGAGAGAGAGAGAGAGAGAGAGAGAGAGAGAGAGAGAGAGAGAGAGAGAGAGATGTATTACGGCTAAAAATGCGGAAGGATTGCCTACGAAAAATCATGGGTATTCACCGGCCTGAAAGAAAGTATTAATGGATTTTTTCTCTTACGTTATATATATGATTTTTCGTACTTGGAGGAATTTAGGTTTGGTTCCTGCAAAAGCTGATGGTTGCCTCCTTGTCATCTGCAAGGTTGTTGTGCGGCTCATGGAGAAGCCTAGCCAAGACAAAATAATCCGATGTATACCCCGGACGTGTTGGTTTTCTTGGAAAATATATATATTATACATAAAAACTATATATATATATATATATATTTATATATATATATATATATATATGTAATATATATACATATATATATATATATATATATATATATATATATATATATATATATATATATAGTGTAGAGTTTTCTTATGTATGTGCGTTATACTTACGAAAATTCATTCCTGGTGTAATGCCGCACACACACACATATCATATATATATATATATATATGTATATATATATATATATATATATATATATATATATATATATATACATACATATATGGTATATATATATATATATACTATATATATATATGTGTATATATATATATATATATATATATATATATATATATA
>NC_061094.1:44388692-44398692 GCF_015104395.2 Macrobrachium nipponense
TTCACTTTCCGATGGAGAGCGTTCAGATGTTCCCAAAAGCTCAGAGATGGTAATATAGATAATGGAAGCGAGGTGTCCTTCTCCCCAGGAAACTGATTACTTAGCAGGGTCACATAGATATTAGTGGTTCTATTGCAAACTAATTTAAGTATATATGTTTTGTTTATTAAGGAAAAAAAATGAAGAAGTGTAATTATTTGCGCTGATGGAAGCCAAAGTAACATAGATATTGCAAAAACATTTCTTCCATGGTTACTTGAGTTCATGCGATTAAGCTATACACCTATTTAAAGATTTACAAAATGGAAAGTTAAATTGCTCAACAGAGCAATATTACGAAGGAATAAATAGAATTTAAAATTAAATGCCGTCACCTCAGAGTCTCTCTCTCTCTCTCTCTCTCTCTCTCTCTCTCTCTCTCTCTCTCTCTCTCTCTCTCTCTTTTGGCATCTCTATCTCTCCCTGAATCTCTCCCTCTCTGTCTCGGTCTCTGCTTCTCTTTCTCTCCCTGAATCTTGCTTGGTGAGACGTTCCCGCGTGAAGTCAGATTAATCAACAGATATCACAAGTTTAACATACGACTAGAATTTGAGAAATATCTAGAAGTGTTCGTGAACTATCGGTGATAAGATTAGTGTGAAAATAGTAGGATAAAGCGTCTTCTAAGTTAGTTTATCAAGTGTAATACTGTAAATCAGAACAAGATGGCAGTAAGTTCCAACTGCGGGAAGAGATGGCGTAATTTAGCGTGTTTAGCAGATTCGCAATACGATGAGGTAGCAGGAAGGGAACTGGCATTTCTCATCTATGAAATCAGTAACAGTCCTAACCAAAAAGATACAAAAAGCATTCAAATAGATATATAGAAGGATATAATCCTTCAAACTGGAACAAATCTAATGAAAAACATCTTGAAAATAATTGAAGAAGTTCCAAATAAAATCCAAGTGGTCAAGAGACTCATAAAGAAAATATACATAAACCAACATATTCCGACAAAGAAAATGAATAAGGATGAATCTTGTGAATATCCTAATTGACGCATTAGAAAAAAGAAATGCCAAAAGCATGCAAACTGTGTAAGGTTTGGTATAGCATAGTCAATCCACAAAACCTAATCAGAAAATGTGCTGCATTGCAAACATTCCGACCCATCCACAGTGTGCTGAGGTAATACAAGATATGAGAAAAGATACAAGAATTTTTTGTTCAACATGTCTATCATGGATAGACAATGTTATTAAATCAAGATTGAATGTACAAATAGTTGAGGATGAAGAAGAAGAGGAAGAGGAAGAAGAAGAAGAAGAAGAAGAAGAAGAAGGAAAAGGAAAACGGAAGAGAAGTAAACAAAATGAAATGACAGAAAAAAAATAAGGAAAACAAAGAACAAGATAAAAGTATGGATGCAGAGATACTCATTGATACTACATATGAGGCAATAAAGCAGCATACCTACGAAGAAATAAATTACGATATGGCAACAGAAAAGCAAATCCCGAAGAGGCTCTACCCAGATCTACACAATGACGGAAAAGAGGAAAAAATAGACAAGAAAGACAAAATCTGCAACCTTTTGAAAAGAGGGAATTGCAGATTTGGAGAAAGATGTTACTACAAACATCCTAAGGTTATGTCACAACTATGAAATATATGGTAAATGTGCATACCTAGATGGGATATGGGGATGATTGCAGAGATCTGCATCCAAAAATATGCAAAAACCAAACCTAAAAGAAGGAAAAAGGATGTAAGTTCGACAAAAAATGCAAATATATGCACCCTGTAGCCATGAATCATAATCAAAATAAATAACCAACCAAGTAATAAAATCCAAAATAAGAAAGCAAACAAATTAAAGAGAGAAATCAAGAATATCAGGTAAAAGAGAGAAAAGCAAACCACCAATGAGATATGCAGAGATGTCAGCAAAAAATTTCAATGCATCAGCTCCAAAATTCTACTCAAGGGATAATAACTGTATTTATTATGCAAGAGGATATTGCAGAAACGGAGAAATTGCACAGATTCAGACACAAAATGAATAATTATGATGAAGGAAGATCAAATATTATGGAAAAAGTTGGATTTTTTAATGTCAGAATTTCTGGGAAATGAAAAAAAGAACAACATACCAGAACAGGAAAGAGACATGGGAAAATCCTTATTACTACCAATATTAAATGAAGGAGAAAACACGCAAACCATCATAGTGATGAATGCGCAGGGTTTAGTTACGAGTAACTCAAAAAGAAAAATAGAGTACTTAGAAGAACTAACCAAATTGAAAAGAAAATAGATATAATGAATATAAGTGAAACCTGGTATTCCCAAGAGACTGGAATGATGATCAAATAAAAGGGTTCCAAACTTATAGATCAGATAGAAAAAATAGGAATCAAGGGGGAACCGCAATATATGGGAAAGACAAAAAACAAAAAAGGAAAAAATATATTGAGAAATATAGTAACTCAGAATGTGAACTAATAGCGGTAGAATTTGAATCTGAAAAATTAAGAAATGAACATAGTAATTTTATAGACCGTCTAATACTAAAGAGTTTGACTTAATTAATAATTGAAAAAAAATTGGGATGATATATGTAGAAATCACAAGGTACTGGACTATTCTCCTATCTGGTGACTTTCAACTTTCCTTTCGTAGAAATGGAAAGAACGAATAGGAGATTGTGGATGTACTTATACTATAAAAAAGAGAGTAATAGTAGTGCAGAAGATAAGAGGCAATTCGAAAAGCTATTAGATATGCTACTAGAATACAACATTCAACAAATAAATCACCTGCCAACAAGAAAGGAAAATAGCCTTAGACCTAGTATTTTGTGAACGAGGTGAATTATGTTAAAGAAATAATAGTTTATAATGCGAGTATTTCAGATCATAATGTCATAGAATTAACAGTTCATTCCAAAGCAAGTGAAAACAGAGATAAGCAAGAAATGAAAAAGTGGGAAGGATATGAAAATACAACTTCTACAGTAAAAATATAAAATGGTCAGAAATAAATGAAGAAATTAAACAAAAGATTGGGAGATAACATTTTCGTAAGCGATGACATAAGAGAAATACGGAGATATTATATAAAATATTAGAGAAAATAGTGGAAAATATATACCGAAGAAGAAAAGTAAACATCATTCATGCATACCAAGAGACAGTAGGATCTTGTTCCAGAAAATCAGAAAGTGGAAAAAGGTCTTGCAAAAGAAAAAAAATGCATGGAAAGTTATAGAACTAAAAAAGTAAGATAGAAAATGCAGACAAAAGATTATACAATCAAAAGAAAATGAAAAAAAACGGGGGGAATTGGGAAGAAAAAACCCTATTAAATATCAAGCAAAACCCCAAACTATTATACTCATATGCGAAGAAGATGAATAAAAGAAGAATAGAAATAGGCCCTCTGAGAATTGAAGGAAGATTAACGAATGAAAAAAAAGAAATTTGCAAACATACTGGCAGAACGATATAAGAGAGAATTCACCCCTAGGATAGATAATGAAGATAATGATATTTAAGAAGTAAGGGACGAAAATAGTGAATAGCTTTGACTAAGAAAAATTAAACTGAAGTGTATTGTCGGGCTATTAATGAAATTAATGGAGCTGCCTATTGTGCAGGGCTGTTATGAAATTAAAAAAGGAGTGCCCTGCAGGGCCTGATGTAAGCCCTCTAAATTTTGTTAGAAAAGTAGTTCATTCTATCGCAAAGCCACTTGCAATATTATTAAGACAAAGTGTAGATACAGGCAAGATTTATGATGAGCACAAATTAGCATATATCACCCCTACTTTCAAAAGTGGATCAAGACTTGAGGCAAGTAATTATAGGCCGTGAGTCTAACCATCACATATTATGAAAGTGTATGAAAGGGTAATGAAGAAAAAATATTATGAAACATTTAATAAAAAAAATAATTTGTTTAATATAGGACAACACGGTTTCGTACCCGGAAAAAGTACACAAACCCAACTGTTAGTCCACCGTGAGAACATATTCAAAAATATGAAAACGGAAATGAAACAGATGTGATATATCTAGACTTTGCAAAAGCTTTTGACAAAGTAGACCATAATATATTAGCAAAGAAAATTAGAAAACACAATATCGTAGATAAAATAGGAAGATGGTTAAAAGAATTTTTACACAAACAGAAAACAGATAGTTATTGCAAACGATGAAGAAATCGGATGAAGCCAAGGTAATATCCGGTGTGCCACCAAGGTACGGTGTTAGCTGCAATACTGTTTTGTTATTATGATTGAAGACATAGACGTAATGTTAAGGATTCGGTAGTGAGTAGTTTCGCTGATGACACAAGAATAAGTAGAGAAATTACTTGTGATGAAGATAGGAACGCTCTACAAAGAGACCTTAACAAAGTATATGATTGGGCAGAGGAAAATAGGATGGTATTTAACTCTGATAAATTTGAATCAATAAATTATTATGGAGACAGAGAAAAGGAAGCTATATGCATAATAGGTGGGGACCTAATAATGAGACAATCACAAATAAGGAAGCAGTTAAAGACCTTGGTTTGATGATGAATAGGAACATGTTATGCAAT
Source organism: Macrobrachium nipponense (assembly GCF_015104395.2). Lineage (NCBI taxonomy): Eukaryota > Metazoa > Arthropoda > Malacostraca > Decapoda > Palaemonidae > Macrobrachium > Macrobrachium nipponense. The sequence goes on from NC_061094.1 coordinate 44,393,283, forward strand.
GATCAAATAGCAATTCTTTTGGCAAAATGTAAAGCAAAAAACAAAAATGGGAATGTTGTTACGGCACTTCAAAACAAGAAAAAGCTGAACACATGATTATGCTTTATAAAACATATGTTCGTAGTCCACTTGAATATTGCAATATGATATGGTACCCACACTCTAAAAGGATATTGCACAAATAGAGAGTGTACAAAGGTCCTTTGCGCAGCTAGAATAGAAGCAAGTTAAGGACTTGACTACTGGGAAAGACTACAATCATTAAAATTATATAGTCTAGAAAGGAGAAGAGAACGCTACATGATAATTCAGGCATGGAAACAGATAGAAGGAATAACAGAAAATATCATGGAACTAAAAATATCAGAAAGAGCAAGCAGAGGTAGATTAATAGTGCCCAAAACAATACCAGGAAAAATAAGGAAAGCACACAGGACATTAATCCACTACACACCAGCATCGATAATGCAGCGTCTATTCAATGCGTTGCCAGCTCATCTGAGGAATATATCAGGAGTGAGCGTAGATGTGTTTAAGAATAAGCTCGACAAATATCTAAACTGCATCCCAGACCATCCAAGATTGGAAGATGCAAAATATACCGGAAGATGTACTAGCAACTCTCTGGTAGACATTAGAGGTGCCTCACACTGAGGGACCTGGGGCAACCCGAACGAACTGTAAGGTCTGTAAGGTAAGGTCTGTAAGGTCTCTCTCTCTCTCTCTCTCTCTCTCTCTCTCTCTCTCTCTCCTCCGCCTCTCTTGCTCTCTCTCTCTCTCCGGCTCTCTTACTCTCTCTCTCTCTCAGCCTCTCTTTCTCTCCCTGAATCTCTCTCTCTCTCTCTCTCTCTCTCTCTCTCTCTCTCTCTCTCTCTCCCCTGAATCTCTCTCTCTCTCTCTCTCTCTCTCTCTCTCTCTCTCTCAGCCTTCTTTCTCTCCCTGAATCCCTCTCTCTCTCTCTCTCTCTTCTCTCTCTCTCTCTCTCTCTCTCTCAGCCTTTCTTTCTCCTCCTGACTCTCTCTCTCTCTCTCTCTCTCTCTCTCTCTCTCTGCTGAAACGAAAGGAGACCTCAGCTCAGCTTTACGAAATGTTAATTTTCCGCGCCAAAAAATCCCGCTGGCAATGTTGGCATATGAACGGTAATGCTACATAAACGTTTCCTGTTTATGAGCGGAGGCATAAAAGGGGCCGAGAATATGTTCATTAACATCAGAAGAGAAGGAAAAGTGAGTCCGAGCTAATTAATTCCAGGGAGTTTAATGGACCGAGAATGCACTGCTTTGCTTTTTTTTTTCAGGATTCGCGTGGGTTGTTCTACAGAGAATTTGGGCGTTCGTTCAGGTCTAAATTTTTATTTTTTTTTATTTTTTTTACAAATTTGCTACGTTCAGTGAAGATGCATAAAAGGGTCGATGTGAATGTATACACGCACATTTATATTTTGCATTTTTTTTTTTTTTGTTTTTTTTTTACATTTGTTGTATGTTGTATATATATATATATATATATATATATATATATATATATAGATATATATATATATATATATATACTATTTGTGAATACACACACACACACACACACACATATATATATATATATATAATATATATATATATATATATATATATATATATATATATATATATACATATATTATATGTTGCTACTTTCAAAACGCATATATCTTCTCCTAGACTGTATGAAATGTTAGAATAGAGTTTTGCAACATCTTTCAGATTCCTTAGCTAGCTTAGAGTTATAGGATGTCTAAAATGTGTGTTCAGATTTTGCATAACATAATATAAAAGAATATACAACGAGGTATGAAAAGAAAGAGAGAGAGATTTACTTTGTCCGTTCAAAGCTAGAGTTGTTTCCTTATTATGTCAACACCTCGAGATAAGAGATCTCGAGATCTCTGTTGTGTTTTGGATTCCTGTCACAACGTCTGATAGGGACTTTTGCTTCGATCGAGTAAGTCTTTGTTGAGCATAGTACATTCATACGCGTACATCTTTGCCGAAACACCGTGAATATTTCACGATTTTTCTGTAAAGTTACGTCACATTAGAAGCTTCTAGAAAGATTGCACCATCTTCCGGGTGTCTAAAACGTTTTGAGTCTCTTAAGTTGCCCATACAAGGAGAGAGCGAAAGCATTTTAATATAGACTTTGAATCCCTGGCGTTCAGATCTCCCTCTCTCTCTCTCTCTCTCTCTCTCTCTCTCTCTCTCTCTCTCTCTCTCTGTCTCTCTCTCTCTCTCTGTCTCTCTCTCGCACGTCACTTTTGATTTCACATTAATGAAACTTACTGAATGGTCTCTCGTAACTTTTAGATTTCGGATTTCTTAGAGTTATTTAGTATTATTTAGTGCTTTTTGTGGAATCTGAACAAACATTGTACAAGTGTGTAACGGCACCTTTTTGAAATATTGTGAATTGGTGAAATTGTGAAACAAGCTGCAGCAGAAAGAAAATGGTACCAAGGTAAAGTGTTGTATTTTTATTAGTTGCAACTAATAGCTACAATGGTTTAGAGAACTAATAGTTACAATGGTTTGGTGAAATTTACATTTTTACACATTGCAAATTTTTGTGTTTTGTTTATTTTTCTTATTGAAGTGTGTGTTTTTTTATTTTATATTCTGTGTGATTAGTGCTTTTTACAATTTTGGTATTTTCCACATTTTTCTGTCTTTTTATTTGCATTCACAATTTATTTAACTTAGTTGTTTTCATTAATTAATCATTGCACATTAATTTAATTTAACACTTGTAATTTACTTTGCATTTACTTAAAATTCTTTTCAAGTTTTATTGTTGTTTAGCACTTGTGAATTAATTTCCAAATTTTACTTATTGCCTAACACTTGAATTTTGATTGAATTAATTTTTTTTTCCGAATTTTGTGATAAAATTAATTTTAATTTAAATTTTAACTTATTTACTTAATTTCCAAAAAATTAATTAGCTCTTTGAACTGTTTCATAACAGTAATTTTTCCCTGAATATTTGTTGAATTACTTTAAATTTAAAATTTTGAATTAATAATAAATTTTTTATATTTAAAATTTTTATGGAGTGGTTTTCTTTTACCCAGTATTTTTATTAATTTTTTTGAATTTTGTGATAAATTAATTTTGATTTAATTTTACTTAATTTACTTCAAGAATTAATTACTCTTTGCACTGTTTTCAAGTAACAGTAATTTTCCCTGATATTGTGAAATTCACTTATAAATTTTGAGTTTAATAATAAATTTTTATATTTAAAATTTTTATGAGTGTTTTCTTTTACACCAGTATATTTATATGATTTGTTTAGATAGAAACATAAAGTGGTAATTGAGCTGTTTTCCTTCAATTTACTTGATGTGAGTTAGAACCAGGGAAGTATTTAGACTTCTGAAATCTGAGATATACTTAGACTTTCAAAGTTGTTGATGGAGTGATGTCCTTCAATTAATTTAATTACACATAAGATTACCTCACACCTGTTTTAATGAACCTAGCCTGATTTTCTGCAATACTGGTAAGTTGTCTAAGGGATCACTGTTGCCTTTAGAGTATTCAGTCGTTTAGTACCTGTGATGAAGGTTCAGGTGTCTGGCTGTTGAGAGGTAACAATTAATGAATGGTAAGTGGAGTAACCAGATACTTGGCACTTTGTCACAATATATATTTATACTAATATAAATATATATATATAATATATATATAGATTATATATTATAATATACATATATAAATATGTATATATATATATATATATATATATATATAAATATATATATATATGATATATATTTTAATATATAGTATGTATATACATATATAAATATATATATTATATATATATATATATATATATATATATATATATATATATATTATATATATATGAGGTTATATATGCTACAGGCATACACACACTTATATATATATGTATAATATATATATATATATATATATATAATATATATAAAAGCTGCTTATTTTTAATACCATTCGAATACCAAAGTGCAATCTATTTCCAACGATAAAACGTATGAAAACTACGTCAAAAAATACAAAATCCAGAATCACATTAAGGGAGCTTAATGTACCGGAAAGTGAGAGAGAGAGAGAGACGAGAGAGACGAGAGAGATGAGAGAGCGAGGAGAGAGAGAGAGAGAGAGAGGGTGGGGGGCGGGTGAAGTAGGATGTATCAGTTTTATGACAGAAGGCTCGCCCGCCCGCCCCCTATCCAAAAAAGAAAGAAAAAAAACAAAACTGCCTATTTCTTGAAAGGAAAATCTTCTGTTTTTTTTCGATTCAAAATTGATGATACGATTCGCCACATATCTGTGACAGGTACTGTTCCGGTCCTGTTTTTCCATCAAACGTTTTTTCTGCACAGAGAACAAACGTTGTAGAATCTCTTCAAAGATTTCTAGCACAAAATTCGCAGACGTCAACGTATATTGCAATCTGATCTTTCGTTGACTTGACGAAACTGATGTCATTACGGATATGACTGAGGTCTACAGATGTCCATTATACACTATGAATACCCACGGATATCTATAAAGAAGCTTTCATATTTATTCACTTTCCGTTTGGTTAATAAGATGTGACATGTCAAATATTATATATCTTTTAAAAATTAATAATATTCTTTAATTAACTGTATTTGATATTTTTTCAGCAAATACTTTATAGATATATTAAAGTACTGATTAGTCAGCCTTTCAGACTCCTTAAGAAAAATGACATTTCATTGTATATTATAACTGCATGTATACACACAAGACACACACACATATATATATTTTATATTTGAATTTTTTAAAATTATTTTATTATTCTTATTTATATTATTCCTATTTTTACTTTCATTTAATTGTCGAGAGGATTTTAGTATGAAGAGCTTCGGGGAGAAGGTGAAATAATAATATTTCTTTTCGAATGTTCGATTATTAGCATTCATGACAATATACTACCACTATGTCTACCACTACCACCACTATTACTATTACTTTTTCTATCACCAGTAATAGCATGTGCCAAAAAACAAGAATGAGGAAGAATTAAATGATAAGTTGCATATTTTGTATTATCTAAAATAAAAAAAATATAGACACACCATCGTAGAATTACTGCCTTTTTCAAAAGTGTGCAAAATATTCACTGCTAAGATTCTAAGATAAAAAAAAATAAATAAGAAATTGGAATAATGAAAAGAAAAAGAAGACTGAGGAAGAATAAATGATAATAATACGTTGTGCATTTTGTATTATCTAAAAAACAATAAACATACATCTTAGGATTACTTCTTTTTTTAAAAGCGTATAAAACGCTCACTGCCTAGATTCTAAACAAAGGAATAAAAGAAAGTGGAATAATGAATAGAAAAAGTCAAGCACAA
>NC_061094.1:44403692-44434899 GCF_015104395.2 Macrobrachium nipponense
CAGAAATGACGCTTGCAAGATGACAGGCTAGACTAGAAACGTCAAGACAGACTAGACTGACAAACATCTGCTAGACTGAGAGACTTCCAGATGACAGGCTTGGCTGAGAGACGTCAAGATGACAGGCTAGACTGAGAAAGGTCAAGAAGACAGGCTAGACTGAGAAATGTCAAGATGACAGGCTAGACTGAGAGACGTCAAGATGACAGGCTAAACTGAGAAAGGTCAAGAAGACAGGCTAGACTGAGAGACGTCAAGATGACAGGCTAGACTGAGAAATGTCAAGATGACAGGCTAGACTGAGAGACGTCAAGATGACAGGCTAGACTGAGAAAGGTCAAGAAGACAGGCTAGACTGAGAAATGTCAAGATGACAGGCTAGACTGAGAGACGTCAAGATGACAGGCTAGACTGAGAAAGGTCAAGAAGACAGGCTAGACTGAGAAAGGTCAAGAAGACAGGCTAGACTGAGAAATGTCAAGATGACAGGCTAGACTGAGAGACGTCAAGATGACAGGCTAGACTGAGAGACGTCAAGATGACAGGCTAGACTGAGAGACGTCAAGATGACAGGCTAGACTGAGAGACGTCAAGATGACAGGCTAGACTGAGAGACGTCAAGATGACAGGCTAGAATGAGAAATGTCAAGATGACAGGCTAGACTGAGAGACGCATCAACGCCAATCGGGAAGCTGTGCATTAATGGAATTATTTGGATAATGCATGAAATCTCAGCTTGGGCTTTCAACAAATACCCGAGAGGTTGCAGATTGGGCTAATGCAAATGTACTGAAGTCTGCTGAGGGAAAGAGTGAGAGAGAGAGAGAGAGAGAGAGAGAGAGAGAGAGAGAGAGAGAGAGGCCAGGGGGAATGGAAGTGGTAATGCTGGATTATCGAATAAATTCATAACATATTAATTCAGTTGGTTGAGTCTACTAGTTCTCGTAATTCATAAAGAGTCTGCTGAGAGAGAGAGAGAGAGAGAGAGAGAGAGAGAGAGAGAGAGAGAGAATCATGGTGCTAATAATGAATTAGAGCATAAATTCACTGTAAATTAATTCAGTTGGTTGAGTCCACTTCGCGAAAGGTATATATTGTCATTGTACTTCATAATTATTCAATGGCTTGCTAAAGCAGGGTGAATTATTAAAGCAAAGTTCAAGATTCCTCTTTAAAGTTTTAATAAGTTAAATACCTTCCTATTTGTTTGTCTAATGCTTACATTTAATGACTGCGACATACAACTAGATTAGTAATAATAATGATGATAATAATATTGACGCTTTTGCTAATAAAATTATCTGAGAGGATGAGTGATATACGGACCTTGACTGCATAAAATTATTGAAAATCCACATTTGCTTTGTTATACGAATGTTTTCAAACTAAGAGACACCGATAGCTACTGTTTAATAGGCTCAGTGGTTGTGGATCAATGCAAACTCCAAACAACGTCTTCCCAAAAGACAGACGAAAGAATTCCATTACAATAAGGTTTTGGAAAATGTCCGTTGTTAGGCTAGTGGGCTTATTATTGGAAACGTCCAATGGATGCTAGTTGTCTTTATTTCTTTCCTGCATCTTTTTTTCTCATACAAAGAAAGCGGCCATTTTTGTTGAACCATTTATGTTGTATATATAACTATCTATATGAATACATACGAAAGAGGAATCGCACCCTATTTCAGAAGATCGTTTGTGACTTCTTGATGTTAAAATACAGAAAAATCTTTTAAAAAGGATGCATGGGAAATCATTATGACGTCACCAATCTGTCCTAGAACACATACTCTCTCTCTCTCTCTCTCTCTCTCTCTCTCTCTCTCTCTCTCTCTCTCTCTCTCTCTCTATTAATTTTTGAGATTTGATTTTAATTCTGAATTGCCGATGATGGTAAAATAATGAAATGAATTTGTGCAAAAAAGTTTTTCTTTTCGGTTTGATTTTTGAATTAGTTCAAGAGGAAAGGAGAGTAATATACATGTATATATATGATATATATATATATATATATATATATATATATATATCCTCTATATCTATATATACAAATACACACACACACACACACACACACACACATATATATATATATATATATATATATATATATATATATATATATATATATATATATATATATATATATATGTGTGTGTGTGTGTATAATATTAATCGAGAGAGAGAGAGAGAGAGAGAGAGTAAACTCGTCGAACCTGAGACAAAGTTATGCGTATAAACACAGACAGAATTATCTGGCTCATTACGATACCAATTGTCAACGACACTTCAGTTAAATAAATGAATAACTTTAATGACGAGTATTGTCAACACAATATCAATAATCAATGAACGAATTAGAACTGTCTACGTTATTATTTTTCCTATGGCTCGTAAAGTCTTATCGTAATCAATTAGGTTTGGATTCGCTGAGGAAAGATATTGATTATTTTCTTCAGTTTTATTTGTTTTGATTAGTTTCTAAATTACCAGTTTGTAAAACTTTCTTTGAATGCGCTATTATTACTTTTCAATGCATAAACAACTATAACAGAGAAGCCACTAGTACTATTTTAAGCAATAAAATCTATGCAAAATGTACTAATAGTAAGTCAAAACTTACTCCTCATTATTTACTGCGTGTCCGGTTTTTATGAGCATTTTCAAACGTCTAATTCTTTTGTGTAACAGAAAATGATCGACAAATGAAGAGGTTAAGTAACAATTTATCTTTGTAATATTCCACATTTTTGTGGTTGTAGGTAATGTTTGAATTCTAATATTTACTGTAAAAATCTCAACATTTTCACCGAGTTCGTAAGTTTTGCTGCAAAGAAAATGCAGGATTTCCTGTTAATGTTCATTGATGTCTATGAGAATGAACTAATTAAGAATTTTTGTTATTTAAATAAGCTACTAATGTCCATGAGAATGAATAATTTTAACAAAAGTATTATTCAGGTACCAAGCTACGACGAGAAACATTACTGTTAAAGGGACACGACCAAAAACTGTCCGTGTTTACTCCAGCATTTCGCATCTAATTCTGAATTTTAAAAAAACGCATATTAAAAATTCTGTTCAGTAACCAGAGCAAAAAAAAAAAAAAAAAAACCTGCAGTAGTAAATAAAAAAACTATGAATGTGGTACAAGTCGCTTTACAAACACATGTGACCTAGTGAACTTAATGGGGCACTCTCTTATTTGGCAGCATGATTCAGCAGTTTTTATTGTAGTATAATCTCTGTTCATTCTCTTGCTTTGAAAAGAGTATTTCTATTCATTTTTGTTCTATTTCAGTGCCTGAAAGGTCGATTTACTCGCTAACAAGTACGGGTATCGTCCATTGCCTAATTTTTCTCTCTATACAATCTTTCCTATAGAAATATATGAACTTTTCAACAAATGAAAAATTATATATTTTTTTTACTATTTTCATTAATATCCGCACTAACAAATAATCAATTCTCCGCTGTTCATCTGTCAAAATTGATTAATTATGACAGGTTATCTAATGAATGTATCTCGAGATATTCTTACGTTGACAGAGAGACAGAGAGAGAGAGAGAGAGAGAGAGTGAGAGAGAGAGACTGGAACAGGCAAAAGTACACCCTTTTCCACTTCGTCGATGATGTCAGCAATACAAGTACTTGTTACATAAGATACTTCGTATACCATTACTACAAATGGTAACTAAATAACAAAGGTTACTGTTACAAAGGAAATGGTTACCGCCGTGACTGGCAACAATCTAATTTTGTGGGTCAAAAGGATAAGGAATGCGACGGTCTCTGAGGCGTATGATTCCAGGTTACTGTTGAGAAAATACTATTGAGTTGCTATTTAGGGAAAGTATAATGCACGATTCGAGAAGGAAAAGGCTACTAAAGATAGTTGTATACAGGTATCGTAGAGGAAATGCCTCCTAAAGATAGCTGTATACGGGTATCTACATTAAATGAACCCTAAAAATAGCTGCAAAGCACAATTGCCCTTTCTTATAGCTAAGTAAAAAAGGTGACATATGAGAGTAATAATTTTTATAAGGTCTCAGTAATGTTAGAAAAGGAGAAAGGCAATGAGAGAGACTTAAAAGTGGGTATGGCCGAGGTTTTCAACACGGCAAAGGATGAATGGATTGCTGCTCGCTGTAAGATTTATATATTTGGGTCTACGAGGAGTTTTAATATTCTTGATGAATGGACTGAGTCTGCTTACTGCGGCGATGACCCCTATGGTGCGCAATCTCAGGCAAATCTCTCTCTCTCTCTCTCTCTCTCTCTCTCTCTCCATTAGTGTAAGGAGGAAATTAATTATCAGTAGCTGGTCGATACTAGGTTAGAAAAATGATAATGATTTAACAAATGACATCTCAAAAAAAAAGAAAAAAAAGAAAAGGCAAAAATTAGGAAAGAAACAAATATGTCACAAAATGAAGAAAAATATGCTATTGAACAAGAGAACACTTCATTTTCCCATTGGTTGGTGTTCTCTCAAATGAGAACAGAATTCCCCGAAAAATGTCAACAGTTTAATCAAGAAAAAGACGAGAATTCCAGGTCTGGAAAGGACTGGAAAACAGGATTAATCAAGGTGGCCTTTAGCCACCAGCTATGGTTCACGTCAACTTCCATTAAAGACTTATCCGCTCCAATAAGAACGTCCATGAAATAAGACCAAAGGAACCGGAAAACTAATAAACGGGAGAAAGCAGTTGCTATCTATACTCGGTATTTTTTCATCTGTCCAACCGCCTGTGGTGTTTGTGTATGGTAACACTGCGTCCCGGGCTTTAGATTGTCACATTCAGCTTACATTCAGCAATAATAACAATATCCTATTTCGAATATTAACGGTGTAATTCGCATACAGTAAATTATTGAAATGCTTTTCAGTTGCAAATGTACACCCAGATATCCTTTTATTTACCTAAAACTTACACATAGCGTAACTATTTCAAGCCCGGGAAGCAGTGTTACCATGCGAAAACACCACAGGCTGATGGACAAATGGAAAAAAACAGATTATAGTATTTCTCAACCTTCTTCTCAGGAGACGGAGACAATAACAATGGTAAGAACATTTCAGTTATAGATAAACAACCTTTATGGTTATTCAGCAACGGGACCAACGGCTTTACGTGACTTCCGATCGACGTCGAGAGTGAACTTCTATCACCAGAAATACACATCTTTCACCCCGCAATGGAATGCCCGAACATCGAACTCACGGCCACCGAAGTGGCACGCCAGCACCATACCGACCACGCCCCTGAGGCGCACAGGATATAAATGAGAATAACTAATGTGGATGGTGTGACACTAAGTGAAGAATTTGAATAGAGGAAAAATATATTTTTTTTTAATTGATGATATAATTAATAGCTAAATTTGACGTGGCCAATAGTAGCGTTTTGGTTTCACGATTTCTTTGTAATTTTTTATATAGTCTTCTCGTTTGAGATTACATTATATAGTATTTTTTGTTTTTACTTGGTAATTATAGTATAATAGAAAGTAGTATTAGTTAACTTTATATTGGCCATTATTAGCATTCATAATTGTTACACTTAAAGACTAAATTGTCTCATTATAACATAATATGTTCTAAGAAGTTTGCACATGAAAGCCAAAAAGGCTGATCTGAAATTAGCCAATATATTCATTAGAAAAAACCTTTCCTAAAACAGCGATGAAAATGAATTTCCTTTTTCGTGAGATAGCTGATTGAATTCCCTTTCAGTTGATATATAATTTATTGCTTTTGCATAAAATTATGCTCCTAAAGGATAGATAAAACCATGCAGAATTATTGCCTTTATCTTTGATCAGCTGAGATAAGCCTTTTGAGGAGCTTAGCGTTGATACAGTATTGAGAAATAATTTTTCAGAATAAAATGAAAAAATTAGAATAAAATGATTAGAAGACTTGTTTTCATTTCTCTGTAGCAATATTTATAATCAGTTACGTTGTAGTTACGATTTTAATACTAATAATTAAGAGGTAATGAAATTGCTAAATTACTATTGGGAATAAATAGATAATTACTAAAGAATATTCAGACTTTATATCTCACGAAATTCCACGTGACTGGGCTAAAAGATTTAGTCTAATATAGCTACTTATTCCTCTCAACTAATAGAAATAAATCTAGAACAGGCAAAGGGATTCATAAATCAACAGGGAATTATGAAAAGAAAAGAGAACGTTGTCTAATAAATCTCTTTATCACTAATAATATGTACAAACAGCCAATCTAACTGGCTGCATTTTTATGTAGAGTCTTAACTGAGGGTAACCAGACACTTAGTAAGGCTTAAGGAGCATGCACAGTCAGAAAAATAATGTAGTACAAGAAAACTTGCCAGCTCATTAAAGAAGTATTGGAATAGCCACTATCAACAACACGAGGCAAGAGATTCAGCACGCGGAGCTAGAGGAAAAGAAGTCCATGAATAAATAAAATAATGGAATGATTCAGGTTTTACATAGTTCTGATATTCCCATGTTTTCACCCTCGCAGAAAACGGACAAAGAAAACGGGAATACAAGACGCTGGAAAATATGGACGAGAATATCAAAAGGTATTTAAATCACCCGGCTTCCGCGAATCCACATAAGTCTTAATTATTATCCTGGCAGAATCATCAGCTACAGACGAAAGGGATCAAATGAGATTGCGAGTGTCCTGTTTCCATGAAACACAACCTCTGCGTCGCCTAACTAACTTCAACTTCAGAGAAACTTCAGGCGCCCTAACAAGGTATGAAAACTTTCATGTTGATGGAGTTTGCATGTATGTATATGAGAGACCTTACCTTACCTTACAGACCTTACAGTTCGTTCGGGTTGCCCCAGGTCCCTCAGTGTGAGGCGCCTCTAATGTCTACCAGAGAGTTGCTAGTACATCTTCCGGTATATTTTGCATCTTCCAATCTTGGATGGTCTGGGATGCAGTTTAGATATTTGTCGAGCTTATTCTTACATCTACGCTCACTCCTGATATATTCCTCAGATGAGCTGGCAACGCATTGAATAGACGCTGCATTATCGATGCTGGTGCGTAGTGGATTAATGTTCTGTGTGCTTTCCTTATTTTTCCTGGTATAGTTTTGGGCACTATTAATCTACCTCTGCTTGCTCTTTCTGATATTTTTAGTTCCATGATATTTTCTGTTATTCCTTCTATCTGTTTCCATGCCTGAATTATCATGTAGCGTTCTCTTCTCCTTTCTAGACTATATAATTTTAAGGATTGTAGTCTTTCCCAGTAGTCTAGGTCCTTAACTTCTTCTATTCTAGCTGTAAAGGACCTTTGTACACTCTCTATTTGTGCAATATCCTTTTGATAGTGTGGGTACCATATCATATTGCAATATTCAAGTGGACTACGAACATATGTTTTATAAAGCATAATCATGTGTTCAGCTTTTCTTGTTTTGAAGTGCCGTAACAACATTCCCATTTTTGCTTTAAATTTTGCCAACAGAATGGCTATTTGATCATTGCATAACATGTTCCTATTCATCATCACACCAAGGTCTTTAACTGCTTCCTTATTTGTGATTGTCTCATTATTAGGTCCCCTATATGCATATAGCTTTCCTTCTCTGTCTCCATAATTTATTGATTCAAATTTATCAGAGTTAAATACCATCCTACCTTTATTTACCTCTGCCCAATCATATACTTTGTTAAGGTCTCTTTGTAGAGCGTTCCTATCTTCATCACAAGTAATTTCTCTACTTATTCTTGTGTCATCAGCGAAACTACTCACTACCGAATCCTTAACATTACTGTCTATGCCTTCAATCATAATAACAAACAATATTGCAGCTAGCACCGTACCTTGTGGCACACCGGATAATTACCTTGGTTTCATCCGATTTCTCATCGTTTGCAATAACTATCTGTTTCTGTTGTGTAAAAATTCTTTTAACCATCTTCCTACTTTATCTACTGATATTGTGTTTTCTAATTTTCTTTGCTAATATATTATGGTCTACTTTGTCAAAAGCTTTTGCAAAGTCTAGATAAACCACATCTGTTTCATTTCCGCTTTTCATATTTTTGAATATGTTCTCACGGTGGACTAACAGTTGGGTTTGTGTACTTTTTCCGGGTACGAAACCGTGTTGTCCTATATTAAACAATTATTTTTTATTAAATGTTTCATAATATTTTTCTTCATTACCCTTTCATACACTTTCATAATATGTGATGTTAGACTCACAGGCCTATAATTACTTGCCTCTAGTCTGATCCACTTTTGAAAGTAGGGTGATATATGCTAATTTGTGCTCATCATAAATCTTGCCTGTATCTACCAACTTTGTCTTAATAATATTGCAAGTGGCTTTGCGATAGAATGAACTACTTTCTTTAACAAAATAGCAGGGACTCCATCCGGCCCTGCAGCAGCTCCATTTTTAATTTCATAATTGCCTGCACAATATCAGCTTCATTAATTTCTATGTCAGCTAAATATTCACTATTTTCGTCCCTTACTTCTATATCATTATCTTCATTATCTATTCTAGGGGTGAATTCTCTCTTATATCGTTCTTTTGCCAGTATGTTGCAAATTTCCTTTTTTTCTTTTTTCATTCGTTAATCTCCCTTCAATTCTCAGAGGGCCTATTTCTATTCTTCTTTTATTCATCTTCTTCGCATATGAGTATAATAGTTTGGGGTTTTGCTTGATATTTAATAGTGTTTTTTCTTCCAAGTCCCGTTTTTCATTTTCTTTTGATTGTATAATTCTTTTTTGTTCTGCATTTTCTATCTTACTTTTTAGTTCTATAACTTTCCACGCATTTTTTCTGTTTTGCAAGACCTTTTTTCCACTTTCTGATTTTCTGGAACAAGATCTTTCTGTCTCTTGGTATGCATGAATGATGTTTACTTTTCTTCTTCGGTATATATTTATCCACTATTTTCTCCAATATTTTATATAATATCTCCGTATTTACCCTTATGTCATCACTTACGAAAATGTTATCCCAATCTTTGTTTAATTCTTCATTAATTTCTGACCATTTTATATTTTTACTGTAGAAGTTGTATTTTCCATATCCTTCCCACTTTTCATTTCTTGCTTATCTCTATTTTCACTTGCTTTGGAATGAACCTGTTAATTCTATGACATTATGATCTGAAATACTCGCATTATAAACTATTATTTCTTTAACATAATTCATCTCGTTCACAAATACTAGGTCTAAAGTATTTTCCTTTCTTGTTGGCAGGTGATTTATTTGTTGAATGTTGTATTCTAGTAGCATATCTAATAGCTTTTCAAATTGCCTCTTATCTTCTGCACTACTATTACTCTCTTTTTTATATGTATAAGTACAACCACAGTCTCCTATTCGTTCTTTCCATTCTACGAGAGAGAGAGAGAGAGAGAGAGAGAGAGAGAGAGAGAGAGAGAGAGAGAGAGAGCAAATCCAGGCGCCACTGTTTATGGAAGAATTAATTGGTTTTGACGCTCCCAGTAGGGAAGTGTGTATATATATGAGAGAGAGAGAGAGAGAGAGAGAGAGAGAGAGAGAGAGAGAGAGAGAGAGAGAGAGAGAGAGAGAGGTGTGTGGGCGACATGCTCATTTGATCTCTAGCAACGATCGTAAAATAGTAGTTTCATATCTCAAGTTCCAGTCATATGTATTTGGGATTCCATATGAATAGGTGTTTATTTTCAGAATAATCTTTTTACTATAATGGGCGTTATGTGTGTCCGTCCGTCCGTCTGTCATTCAATCACGGCCAAACGGCTGGTCCGATGGGCATGAAACTTGCCAGGGTTATAGTGGAGATCCCTAAGATGGTTTACAATGGGTTTTCATCCTACCTCTCCCACTAACAATAATAACAATAATGTTTCTCTTGAATAACAAACATTAAGGATTAAAGAAAGGTCGAGAAATTCAAACATTACATAAATTCCGAATACCTATCGTACATTAAACCTCACAAAATGTGTTACATTTTCCTTCCCTAAAGAAAACAAAGGATATAATTCCATACCACAAGACAGAGAAAAAAAATGCTCCAACGGAAAAGTAAGAACGAAATGCCCAAAATACGTTTGAGGGAATAGAAACGAATTTTCTTTTTGTTTTATTTTTCCGTTTCGGTCCATGAGAGCTGAGCATCCCGAAGGACCCTTTCTGAATCCCCGTCTCTTTGACCTGGTAACGTAAGTCATGTACCTTGGGATTATGGGTCGTTCAAAGTTTACATACATTTGAGGATTGCAATGTACCGCACACTAGCAGTACAGAGGAGACGGAAGTCTGGTTAAAGGTTTATGGGAAACAAAACAATGACTAGCAATCATATGGAAACAAAACAATGACAAGCAAGCAAATGAAGGACTACACGAGCCCTGACAACAATGATGAAAAACAAGTGGGTTCCTTAGGAAGGAACACGTGAAAGTAAATAGCTTAATGTATTTAGTAATTAAGAACGAAATGCACTGAATATGGTGAATTGGATACGGAACACAATAATAGAAATAAGGTAAAGTACGGTACAAAATACGTACAGTTATCAAGCCGACAATGACGTTCGTGTCAAAAGAAATGGACTCTAGCTTCTCCCCCCCTCCCCCCCAACCCACCAACCCACACAAATACGGGCGCGCGCGTACATGCTCACAAACAAAAACCTAGAGGGAGTCGAAAAGTCAAGAGGTCCTTGTGCTTTCGTATTAAATATGTGTGTCACTTGAATGTGACCTGTAGCTTGCTTCTTCTTATTATTATTATTTATTATTATTATTTATTTTATTATTATTACTTATTATTATTATTATTATTATTTATTATTATTATTAGTTATTATTATTATTATTATTATTCCACGTTGTTCTGACGCACTTGTCATATTTTTATATTATTATTATTCCTCGTTGTTCCGACCACTGTCATATTGTTTATATATAGATTCTTCAAATCATTTGCAAATTAATATAAAGAAAACGAACTGAAACTGCCATAAGACATTTCTGATGTCTTGTTTTTCCTTGGAAATGAATTGACTGAAAATATGTTGAATCTAGGTCTATTTCCATGACGTTCAGGAAAAAAATTCATAAAAATCAGCCAGTTCTCCAGAGGGGTAGCGATGCCCGTTGCCATGGGAACCAAAGAATTCCGAATTGCAAACAATTTGCGAACTCCTCAAAGACTGAATGATTTGGTTGGGGAAGCACAAAAGGGGGAAATCTGGAAGCACGTCCATGAAGTTTGAGCTTAGAAGGATAATCGTGCAGGAAAGATTGCCGAATTAATCACCGTAAGTTTGGACTCATGAATCATGTTTTATGGGACGTAAGTAATCTGGTTCCTTCGCCACCAAGGAACAACATTTTTCCATAATAAGATTAGTGAAATTTGTACAAGTTAGTCTTCAAAAAATGTATTACATATCATCATTGAGAGAGAGAGAGAGAGAGAGAGAGAGAGAGAGAGAGAGAGAGAGAGAGAGAGAGAGAAGTAAAAAGTGCAAGAAAAGATGGCGAACATCATGACTACGTCGAAGAAAGGATATCGTTTTCCTACTTGGAAATCTCAAATATAAATCGAGTATTCCTATCCACCCTGAGGGCTTTTAGCTCTGAATTCAAACGTACATCTACGATGCAAGGCCTAAGCAGGCTCCTTGTCTTGTTACCCACGTAGATGG
Source organism: Macrobrachium nipponense (assembly GCF_015104395.2). Classification (NCBI taxonomy): domain Eukaryota; kingdom Metazoa; phylum Arthropoda; class Malacostraca; order Decapoda; family Palaemonidae; genus Macrobrachium; species Macrobrachium nipponense. Next base: position 44,415,387 of record NC_061094.1, read on the forward strand.
AATAGGGGAGCAAAGTCAGGAAGACAAAGGAAGAAGGGACTGAACGAAGGGACGTGACTAGTGTGAGAGAGGCCTGTCTCTTTCTTAGTGTATTCTTCCCAGACTTTTAGCTAACCTGTCTTAAGGAACCTATTTGCTATTTGAGATGAAAAAAGATGCATATATGTGACTAGAATATTTATGAAATATCATATGATGACTGAAGAATCTGTAGCAGTTGTAGTTGGAATGTTGGTAATAATAATAATAATAATAATAATAATAATAATAATAATAATAATAATAATAATAATAATAATAATAATAATAATAATAATAATAATATTTTGTTAAAAATGACTGCTGCTTTAGCACTATTAATCTTGTAAAGAGTCTTCTCTATCTTTCCGATGACGGCTTTCTCGTTGTTGCTTAGACTGGCGAGCAACGCACCAAAGGGCATGGTAAAATTCGGTTGAGTCATTTGATTTATTATTACTTATACAATTCTCTCTCTCTCTCTCTCTCTCTCTCTCTCTCTCTCTCTCTCTCTCTCTAACGCGAAGTTTCCTCCTGATCGACAGGACATTATCAAGCGATAACTGCTGAAGGCTCCCTGTGATACCCCCCACCTGAGAAGGTCTGCAAGACTCGTCAACGCCAGCCGTATGAGTCACTTTCCCGGGAACCAATGAAAACCCAGACCTGCCGGAGAGGTGCTCTGACCGTACTCAAGAGCTCGCAACACCACTATAAAAATACCCTAAAGCACAACTCCAAGTTTTACGGGCTGCTCTGTGAGCAAGAGCCCGTGCTGGCACAAGGCCAGCTTAATCTTAAACAACAACAACAACTCCAAGCCCGACCGAATCTGAAAGGGGAATTCATTATTACCCGAAGGACCAACAGTCGGCAGACCTCCTGAAGAACGATCCTCTATGCCTCCTTTTGGACCCTGCTGAGAAGTCATCAAAAGCAATGATTTGCAAAGTCCCTAAATATGTCACTATGAACGGATTCTCGAAGTACCAGGCATATTGACTGCTTCACGTTGCAAAGTGAAAAACAGAGATGGTACTGAAGAAGAAACTCAAAAAGTCGAAGCTACGTTTAGAGGCAAAATTCCAGACTTCATCAGCCTTGGGATCCTCGGAAACTACAAGACCGAAGCTTTTATCCCCGAACCTCTCAGGTGTTTCAAGTGCCAGAGGTTTGGGCATCACAGGAGGAGTGCACGGCCCAGCATGTCTGCGGAATCTGCAGCCAAAAGCATGAGACCGACGTTTGCCTCAACAAATTCAAAGCAAAAGGCCACACCGTTGCCCGATGCCCAAAATTGCCATCAGTCTCATCATGCATGGTTCAAGGGGTGCCCTGTCAGACTGGAAAAAATCTGGAGGATGAAGGGCATTTCCCCACCGCCAGCAAGACCTCGAGAACGACAACCATCGCCCTCAAGACGACCACCATTTGAACCTCGTATTGATCCACGAACTAATCGACAACCTCCACACAAGCTATTTATACCTTCCCCTGCAGAACACCCCAAACCTCGTCACTATCCCAAAAACCCTCAACCTTTCCTTCCCTACAACCTCCAATTCCCAAAACCCCTTCCAACCCCCCCCGACCCCTAAGGTTATTCCCTCAACCCCTCAGTCAATCCCCCCAACCCCTCAGGTACTCCCCCAGCCTTCGCACCACCGACGACGTCGACTCCTGCTCGTATTGAAGCGGAACTCAGACAGAAAACCAGAACAACCAGTGAAGATATGCAGGTCGAGACAATTACAGAAGCTCCCACTTTGTATGCCGAAGCTGGAACACAAACAGAGGAGTTCCAGTTAAGCAAGACATGGAAATCCAGACCTGCAAACCGAAACTCAGATCAGTCGCCTCTGGAAGTGAATTCCGGTTCGTAGGAGAACAAGGAATTCACAAGCTCCTGATGACCATTGATGAATTCAGTGACTTCTTAAATAGAGCTCTCGCCGATAATCGCTACTTAATGAACGACTTTTTGGAGAGATCTTCGAAGAAGCCCTCAATTTTGAGATCTCCCTTCCAGATGACTTCCTCCAATCAGAATTTCGTTTCAGGACTCCTGAACAGCATATATTATTGAGCTATAGAACGATCATCAAACTGTTTCTCTGAGCTCGTCCACGTTCTGTTGGACCTAGAGAGCAGTCTCCCAGATGACCTCCCTTCGTGAAAAGTGCTGTTTGTAGCATTAACTGCTTTTCTTTTCTTTTACTAAACAATCCTCCTTTTTCCCATCCGTTTTTCCCCCCCCCCCCCCCCCCCGGCCCGCCTAACCGTCTAACGACCGAATATTTCAACTGTCACTCTAACTACCGCTTAAGCTGTTGTTTACTTTTGTTTTGCTTTCTCTAGAACTTATAATATTTCGTTTTTCTCTCGCCGAAATCTCTATTACTAACGATCGTGCTCATTACTGGCTATCTCCGACTCGCCAGGACTCGCTACTATCGATCTTTATCTTCTACTAATGGGTACCTTAGGGTTTAAAGGGGTTTGTAACCTTGCCTGTTCACCTTTTCCTTTCCTTTTTCAAATCATACCATCTCACATGCATAACCCATAGAATCATAAATAAAGGCTCACCTCATATCCTTAAAAATCACCTTACATCCAAAAAATTCAAATGACCTACGGGCTGCTCTATGAGCAAGAGCCCGTGCTGGCATAAAGCCAGCTTAATCCTAAACAACAACAACAACCACTGGAATTACGGGCTGCTCTGTGAGCAAGAGCCCGTGCTGGCACAAGGCCAGCTTAATCTTAAACAACAACAACACTGGAACTTACGGGCTGCTCTGTGAGCAAGAGCCCGTGCTGACACAAGGTCAGCTAAATCAAAAACAACAACAACAACCACTGGAATTCAGTCCCTCAGCAGTTATCGCTTGATAATGTCCTGTCGATCAGGAGGAAACGTCGCGTTAGAGAGAGAGAGAGAGAGAGAATTGTATAAGTAATAATAAATCAAATTACTCAACCGAATTTTACCATGCCCTTTGGTGGCGTTGCTCGCCAGTCTAAGCAACAACGAGAAAGCCGTCATCAGAAAGATAGAGTAGCAGCAGCATCTTTTTAACAAAACATGTCTACGAGAGGGTCTCCTTCCGAAATAATAATAATAATAATAATATGGAAAGTACATCGTAAGTAGTATGTCTTGATTTTGTTATTCAAAATTTATAAAGCAGAAAGCTTTCTGAAATTATTATTATTATTAATTATTATTATTATTATTATTATTATTATTATTTTATTATTATTATTATTATATTATTATTATTATTATTTTGGAAGGAGCACTTTCAAACAAGTCTTATTGAAAGATATTGCTGCATCAGCTGATTTAACTGTCAATAAGACTTATTATTATTATATTATTAAAAAAAATCGTCAGATTCCCGAAAGCTATCCTTGCTGTTTTTAAACTTAAATATATGTGCATTTACATAACTGTGGATTTGCTTCTCCATTATTATTATTATTATTATTATTATTATTATTGAAAAAGAAACCCACAAATTCAATTGTAACTTGTTTACTTCTAAGTATTTACATTTAGTTTTACTCCACACTCGAGTACTTTCAGGCCCTTCTGTGGCCCATTCTCAAGAGATGTTGGGATGTTAGCCTGGGTCAAGGCCCAGCAGTCTTCTGGAACTTCTTCTCGTTGTGCTGTCATTTATGCGATGGCTGTTCTGGTTTTTCTTGAGAGTTGCCAATCCCCTCTTGTCGCTCTGATATCCTGAGCTGATGGTCAATGGGATTCACCCTTGTGGTAAGGGTGTGGTCACCGTAAGTCTGTTGGGCAGGAAACCTAATCTCCAGGTCAGCAGGGTCAATCTTAGCTTCTTTTAATATCAAAGCTCGGCTTATGGGATCTTCTGAGGTAAAACCTTTGTTTCCTTCAATTACTTTGATCTCTCTGATAAGCGCACCTTCTACTACCCTCCTGTGACTAATTTTGTTGCTTTTGTATATAAGCCTACTGTTTTTGAAAATCCATCCTATGGTCATTTCCAACAATGTCTAGCTATAGCACTCCCTGAGAGTTAAGCTGTACTGCCCTTCTATGTTCTTGGACTCTAGTCCTTATTCCCCTACCTGATTCCCCACATATCTGTCTCCACAATTATTGCAATTGATTATGTATACCCCCGCTACATCATCTGTATTACTGTCTTCTCCTTCCAATTTATTTTTGTTACATACTTTGTTTTTTAAGGTATTATCAAAGGTATATACAAATTTATATTGACTTTCTTTCATTTTTGAAGTGATTTGTTTCATTTTAGGCATAAAAGGGAGGGCAACTATTTTCTTGTTTTCTTTATTCCATGTACTCTCTACATTCGCTCTGTAAAATATTTTTCTAGCTTTGGTGAGCCCTCCCTTTTTCTGAACCATTCCGGGTATGCTAATGCATCGAAGCTTTTATCGATGTAATTTATTTCTTGCTCTATCTTGCAAGGGTCACACGTTCTCATTGCCCTAAGAAAAAATAAACCTGTTAGAACCCCTATTTTTATATCATGACTATGAAAAGAGAAGAAATGAATATATGAGTTTGTATGTGTGGCTTTCTATATGTGCTGAATTCATATCCTGTTTCTTTTCTTTCTTTCTATGAGTATGTCTAAAAGGGCAGTTTTATTATTGTTACTTTTCTCTAAAGTGAACTGGATATTGTTATCAAAACTTATTGAGCTCATCTAGAAAAGTTTTCTATTTTTATTTCCATCCCCTTGCAGAATAGCAAAAATATCATCCACGTATCTCCACCATCCTTGCAGTTTTAAGTCAGGGACATTCACATTAGGAACTAGATTAGTTTCGAAATATTCCATATAGATGTTAGCGAGTATAGGTGATAATGAGGACCCCATAGCTACTCCATATTTCTGTTTGTAAACATGTCCTTCAAACGTGAAATAAGTATCACTGACACACAATTGATACAACTCAAGGAAGGAGACGCCTATTTCGATGTCTGGATTGAAAATACCCTCATTAGTTTAGTCTGTAGGAATTCTAATACTTTATCTAAGGGGACATTGGGGTGAATAATGCTACTACATCAAAAACTAACCATGTGTCCCTTTATATTCTTTTTCTTAACTTTGTCTATGAAATCTACTAATGTTTAATATGGGATTCTGAAAATATACCTAAGTATATTCCTAGTTCTCCAGCTAGCCACACTGCTAAGTTTTGTTAGGAGATTTCCTACTAGAAACAATAGGGCGTAGAGGGCAGCCCTCCTTGTGTATTTTGGGACTGCCATATATATAATGAAGTTCAGGTAATTTACTTTGAGAATAATTTAGTGCATAGCATGTCCTTCCCATTACCTAGTCTACTGATTATTTTCTTCACATTCTGATTAAAGGTATTCTGAAGCTTTTGGATTGTTGGGGGATTCTCTATTTTAGCATACGTAGTTTCATCATCTAGTAGCCTGTACATTTTAACCCTATATTCTGAGCTATTCATGATGACAATACTACCCCCTTTGTCAGCTTTCATAATTCTAATATCTTTGTAGCTTTTTAATCCCTTCAGAGCGATACTAAATCTCTTGGCAAGATATCTCCAAGTTTGTGCTTTCATTACTCCCTATCATCACTCCTCTGAGAAAAGGAGCTAAATCATTGTGATGTTCAACATTAAGGTAGTTAATCTTGCTGTTGAATTCTATGTTAATATTGTTTGTAGTCCCTGCACAAAAATTTAATCCTAGCCCTAGTGCTGCTGTTTCATCCCCCTAGTCAATAATCTACTTGAGATATTCTTTATATTATCCATATTGCTAAATTTTATCCAAACCGAATTACTAAATAAACTCTCAAACTTATTTTTCATGTTGACCATGTTACGAGTTTGTATCAAAGTTTACTCTACTGTTGACCTGCCCAACAACTTTTTGTACCACTCACCCCTTATGGTCTCTTGAAGTGTGTTTTGTGTACTCCTTACACCAGCAAATGCAGCTTCTTTCTTCTCCCTAAGCTCTTGCAACTGATCCTTGATGTATCCTTCTTGAAAACTGCTGAATGCTTCTCCACTCCAGGGTCTTCTTCCAATCCTGCCATAGTTTTTGGACACACTTGTTCTTCAAACATTCACTTATAAACCAGATCTTGTTTTTCATGGCTTTGGCTTTGTAAAGTTGTGTTTCATATCTTCTTGCATAATGAACAGCTTGAGTTTCCAGCGAACTTCATACAGATTGGTTGAAATATACTTCTGTTGTAATGTTGCTGTGGGTACATGATGAAACCAAACAAAAATTCTTTCAGTTTTCTTCTGAATATTGAAAAAGAAACCCACAAATTCAATTTGTAACTTGTTTTACTTCTAAGTATTTACATTTAGTTTTACTCCTCCACACTCGAGTACTTTCAGGCCCTTCTTAGGGCAATGAGAACGTGTGACCCTTGCAAGATAGAGCAAGAAATAAATTACATCGATAAAAGCTTCGATGCATTAGCATACCCGGCAATGGTTCAGAGCGGCACTCACCAAAGCTAGAAAAATTGTTTTACAGAGCGAATGTAGAGAGTACATGGAATAAAGAAAACAAGAAAATAGTTGCCCTCCCTTTTATGCCTAAAATGAAACAAATCACTTCAAAAATGAAAGAAAGTCAATATAAATTTGTATATACCTTTGATAATACCTTAAAAAACAAAGTATGTAAAAATAAATTGGAAGGAGAAGACAGTAATACAAGATGATGTAGCGGGGGGGTATACATAATCATTGCAATAATTGTGGAGACAGATCATGTGGGGGAAATCAGGTAGGGGAATAAGGACTAGAGTCCAAGAACATAGAAGGGCAGTACAGCTTAACTCTCAGGGGAGTGCTATAGCTAGACATTGTTGGGAAAATGACCATAGGATGGATTTCAAAAACAGTAGGCTTATATACAAAACAGCAACAAAATTTAGTCACAGGAGGGTAGTAGAAGGTGCGCTTATCAGAGAGATCAAAGTAATTGAAGGAAACAAAGTTTTACCTCAGAAGACCCATCCCATAAGCCGAGCTTTGATATTAAAAGAAGCTAAGATTGACCCTGCTGACCTGGAGATTAGGTTTCCTGCCCAACAGACTTACGGTGACCACCCCTTACCACAAGGGTGAACCATTTGACCATCAGCTCAGGATATCAGAGCGACAAGAGGGGATTGGCAACTCTCAAGAAAACCAGAAACAGCCATCGCATAAATGACAGCACAACGAGAAGAAGTTCCAGAAGACTGCTGGGCCTTGACCCAGGCTAACATCCCAACATCTCTTGAGAATGGGCCACAGAAGGGCCGAAAGTACTCGAGTGTGGAGTAAAACTAAATGTAAATACTTAGAAGTAAACAAGTTACAAATTGAATTTGTGGGTTTCTTTTTCAATATTCAGAAGAAAAACTGAAAGAAGTTTTTGGTTGGATTATTATTATTATTATTATTATTATTATTATTATTATTATTATTATTATTATTATTATGTTAAAAACCAAATATAAGCACTAGTGTACAAGTACCAGCCACCAGCGATTACTATTGATTTTTAGCAGCGCAATTCAAACATAATTTCCCTGGCAACTCACAAACAGATCCCTAGATAACTTTGCACCTATAGGAGGAGGCGATCATCTTATAGTCCAGGATCAAAAGGGTAAGTTTTGTACCTACGAGAGCAGCCCCAGCAACTTCCAAATCGCTGTTTACTTACATTGCTTCAAAGTTGAGCCAAAGTTCGAGGCGGGATATAAGTTATAACCAACCAGTATGAAAGAGTTACCGCGCATTTGATGCTGCTGTGTCTGGTGACCTTGGCATCTGTATCTTATCTCGAGAATGTGACTTTTTTTGTTTTTTTGGTGAATGAGAGCGAGGGAAAAGTCTACGTTTTTTTATGAATGAGAAATGATGAAATAATAACTACTTTTTGATGAATGACCGATGAGGAAATAGTCAACGTTTTAATGAAATTAGAGGAAAAAAATATTAGGGTAGAAATCTCCTTTTATGCTGATGTCAGCTTCAATGAAATCCCTTAAGGTTTTGCTTCAAAACATTAGATATCGTATTAATAATTGTTTTATGTGAATGATGGAACACGCAAAAATCTGGAAATCCTACAGTTTATTATGGCAATCTCATGATTTATATCTGCTGATGTCAGCTTTGTTGAAATCAATTACGATTTTGCATAAAAATAGTAAAGTCAATAATTGATTTCCATACATGGGATATATTTCTATTAAGTCAATGACATTCCCATTCCCATAAGTCACCATTTGTTTATTTGTTGAAAAAGTTTTTTGTAGTATTAAGTCCTCTAAGTTATTTATCAAAACTAAGCCAAATAATATAAAACATGTTTTATTCTACTGTATGATCAATGAAATCATTATGTTATATGCAATACTCAAAGTTGAATCTCAAGATGGAATTTTTGATATAACCCAGAAACTACTGACGTGCAACTTATTATTTTGAATAGGTACTCGAACCATATGCAGTTCATGCTTATATAAACATTAATATTTTGGGAGAATTTATAACTTTTATCTTTAATTGTCTCGGAAATCTTCAATTTAGTATTATGAATCTTGATAGATTATTTTGCAAATGAACATGGGACTTCAAGTTCCTATTCTGTCTTTTTAACTTTATTTTCATGCAATCGGATGCAATAGCATGCTTAAATTCTTATCAGGTGATTAGGATTTATATACAAAATGAACCCATTGCATAAAGTTATGATGCCACAGTTCATCTAGTGCTAATGTGAACCCTAAGTAGTATCAATAACAAATAGCAAAAAAAAAGCATTTCCATTTGTATCATTGTTAGTAGTGTAATTAACATCTTTAAAGCATAATTCTATGTTAATAAATATAGGTTATTGGGTGGGGAATTGCTTGTATCTTATTAGGTGGAATTTTTTTTTAGCTGTTGTTTTGTTTATATTTTAAAAAATTTCTTTTCATCGTCAATGACCATGGTTTTCGTGATGTAAACATGAATGAAATATTACAAAATTAGTTGATAATGCCAGTTGCACCTTGCAATAATTACTAACTACTCTCTGAGGTCCATTCCCCACCTGGCAACCACAGATGTCAGCTTCCTTCCTGACAACTTCTGGCGTCGTCTGCCATCCTGAGATGTCCGGATGTCAGCTCTCCTACGGATCTCCCCCTCCCCTTCCCCACCTCCCTCCACCCCCCACCAGAAAAAGAGGTGGAAAAATGGACTTCCCTTCCCCGGCAATAAACCGCAAATATCCACGGGTGAGAATGTGTGTGTGTGTGTGTGTGTGTGTGTGTGTGTGTGTGTGACCTTTCCTAGAAAGGTGGAAATATCGAAGGGGTCTTAATAAAGAACCCGGGGAGATTCTATCAAGGCCAAGTGGACTTTCTTTTCTTCACCTTCCATAAAAAGAAGTCTGTGATAGATTTAGGGCCGAGATATGAATGAATTTTCACCGGCCAAGGAGAAATAAGAACGGGGAATGGATGAGAAAAGCAGGAACGTGGGAAGGTGAGCAGGAGGCAAAAAGAAAAAAAAAAAATTTAGGGAGGGAGAAATAAAGAAAAATATAAAAAAAGGAAGAATAACAGTCGAGTTTATAAATACCAAACAAAGATTTAATTCTCACTGATAAACGTATTTACTAAGAAATGAATGGCCATAAAAAGGGCAAAGAGATTGAAAGAGATATCACACATGAAAGTTGTGCTCGCGAAACTCCAAAGGGGCTGGAACGAAAGGTTGTAGTGGAAACTTCTCGATAGTAATCTTAATCATAATTAATAAATGGATATCTCAACGTTACCCAAAAGGAATGAGCATGTTTTCACTTATCAGCTGTATATAACTCTCAATTTAAACTGAAATTCTCCCAAACAGGGATGTCAGAGCCATTTTAAAAGAAAAATTGTTAAATCATTTCACAAAGAATTTTTGTAAACTTGAAAGCAATGTATTCTAGATGCGTAAATGTACGTAGTTCGAAATTTGTTGTAATCTTTTGTAAATAATTTATTTAATAAAACTGACTAAGGCTCAAATCTCGCTCTTCTTTTCCTTAAGAATACCCCCGCCCCTCCTCTCTCTCTCTCTCTCTCTCTCTCTCTCTCTCTCTCTCTCTCTCTCTCTCTCTCTCTCTCTCCAAAAAACGTTTGCTTTCAGAAACTTTTTAGACACTAGATATTCAACGTTTTTATTTCCTTCACAAAGTTAAACACAGCTGTCGAAATTTAGTAAACAGTATATACAATAAAAGGGATGGACGATTTCAACCTGTCGTGACAACTCGTTAACGAAGTGGGTGTAAAGAACAAATGAATGTTTGAGTTTCCTTGTTCCCAGAGTTTGAAACCTTCCTCTCGACGGAATTTCCTGACCCTTGGTATATATATCTGAAAGAGAGAGAGAGAGAGAGAGAGAGAGAGAGAGAGAGAGAGAAAATCACTGTATTATTTCTCTTTTAACTCATCTAAACTTATGGCTGTGGTTCAGGTTTATCGTTCATTGGTAAAAAAGAAAATACTGTATTTTATAGATGTAATAAGCAGTAAAAATATATTGTAAGAGAAAGCAGAAACAATATGATCAACGATGTTCTGAATCTTGGACTAATCAGGAATTTAGATCCTTAAATCAGTTTTCTAACCTACAAAATAACTATGCTACTATTCCGAATCAAGCGGAGAGTACGTGTACACTAGTTTTATATTAATATTCATAATAACATATCTTAGGCTATTAGATTGTAGTTACAAACTATACAGACTAGTACTTCTTTACTGATTTAATTTCAGAGTTATGCCTCTTCAGTTACTTTTTCTGTATAAATCTTTCCCAGTAAGTATCAACTACATTTATATCCGTTTCTGTTATCGTCTACTGGGTAAGGTTATTAACATTTCTAAAATGTTATATGCTAATATATATGTATATATATATATATATATAATATATATATATATATATATATATATATATATATATATATATATATATATATATATATATTTATTATTTATATTTATAAATATATATTTATTAAATATATCATTACATACACACACAGTATGTTATATGCTTATTTCTTATTTTGTTTTGAATTCTCATCCAGACTTCTTTTTAGACAATAAATTGTCGTAACTACTACATGTCTCTATTTTGGTAATCTGAACAAAAGTAATTTCGTGAAACAATTAATTAAACAATTTATATATATCATATATATATATATATACTATATATATATATTAGTATATACTATATATATATATATATATATATATATATATATATATATATAAATCATTGCACACACACACAAAGAAACACTAGTGGTATGTAGTCGATAATATGCTCCGGTCTTGCTACTTGATTGGTTAGAACTCATCAAGACCCGAGTTGTTGAGGAAGTTGGCGATAGATGACATTCCTCGCCACCATCGTTATTTGGAAAAGAAGAGGGAAAGACTGGGCTAAAGAGAAGAGCAGACAAAACCGGGCCAGAAACGAAAGAAAGAGTGAAGAGGGAGTATGCAAATATCTCCTGGGATTACTAAAAGTAGATGAGGAGTCTTGCGGCTTTTAATTCTGAGATTTAGTCACAAAACATGCCAGCGCCTAACAGCTTTCTCTTGTTACCAACCGACACTTTTTTTTTTCTTTTTTGCTCATTAAATCTGGGTTATATGATTAGAATTTATGAGTTAATCAAGTTTCCTCATCGTGATGGGATTCTGTTTTAAATATTTCTTCTGTTTTGTCATTCGTATTTCCACACCCCTTGCGATATGAGATGCGGCGAACGGGGAATGGTAGATTATTTGATGACACGTACGAATTATCTTGATTTATGCATTCATTCATATGTGCATATTCTATCTCCATTATATATAATATATATATATATATATATATATATATATATATATATATATATATATGTGTGTGTGTGTGTGTGTGTGTGTGTGTGTGTGTGTGTGTGTGTGTGTGTGCATATATATGTCCATGCCATGTGTGAGTATGTGTGTGAATATAAAGTTTATGGCTGTCGGGCTTAATCCATTCAAATGTAAGTTCATGATAATAATAATAATAATAATAATAATTAATAATAATAATAATAATAATAATAATAATAATAATAATAATAATAAAGAGCATGCGCAGATATTTTGATGACAAATGCATAAACGAATTTCAATGATTACCTTGCTTCATATAAATAATACTTGTAAACTTCACCATTTTTCCGTTGAAATATTATCCATGATAAAAAAAAATCAAATATTTTAGTGGTTTTAGTGAAATCAGTGTTGTCCTTAACGAGGTCCACACGATTGTGAGGTGGAATTCTCTCATATTAATTAAAATTTTTGGTGAATGCATGACAACATTTGGCAATGTCATCCACATCGAAATGTAACTCACCTTGCTTGCTAAGTCCCTTTGGTGAACTGGACTGATGAGAACCTACTTAAATTTTAATTTTTCCTTGTACACTGCTCATTGTTCACCGTAAATTGTTCATTTGTCATCGTAAATTTTGCATTTCATCGTAAATTTTTATGTTTTGTCGTAAACATCTTATATTTTTATCGTAATATATTCATTTTTCCTAGCAAAATATTCATTTGTCATCGTAAATTGGTTATCATAGTCAATTCTTCCTTTTATCGTAATTTTGTATAAATTTTCATCGTAAACATCTTACTTTTATCGAAAAATGTTAATTTTCCAACGTAAAATTTTCATTCTTCATCGTAAATTTTTCATTCTTCATAGTAAATTATTCATGTATCACCATAATTTTTTATTTCCTCGCAAACGTCTTATTTTGCATCATAAATATTAATTTTCCATCGTAAATTGTTCACTCTGCATCGTAAACTATCCATTTTTCATCGTAAATTGTTGAAGTTTCATCGAAAACTTTTGATTAATCATCATAGATTTTTAATTTTCCATCGCGCGAGAGTATAGCAATGGCAGTAGCGAGTTTCCTCAGCAATCTTCTAAATTACGATACACCTCCGCCAAGCCTAATGGCCTTTTGGTAACGATTGAAAACATTGACAGGGCTATTCACGCAGATGAATGGCCTGCTATTGCACGGTTGAGTTACCCATCGGGCTAAGGATGCTGTTGACCTATTTCCCAGAGCATCCTGCGAGAGAGAGAGAGAGAGAGAGAGAGAGAGAGAGAGAGAGAGAGAGAGAGAGAGGTGTCTGATGCTGCGAGATGCTGTGATATCACTCATTCACTATAATCTCCTTTTGAGATTTACGCAACAGGATTCGTTTGGGCAGTGAAAGTAATAATTACGTGTATGTATAATCTATAAGTAATATTTCACGAAATCCCTAGGGAATATGTGAAACCAAGGATTTCACGAAATCTCTAGGGAGTATATGTGAAACCCAGGGATTTCACGAAGTTTCTAGAAAATATATGAAATCAGGGATTTTACGAAATCTTAAAGAAAGATGTGAAATCAGGGATTTCCCGAAATCCCTAAGGAATATGTAAAATCAGGGATTTCACGAAATCTCTAGGGCATATATGAATTCAGGAATATCACGAAATCCCTAGGGAACAAGTTAAATGACCATTTCGCTGAGGAACATTTGAAATCCAAGGGTAGTACTAAACTCGGTGAAACTCAAATGTCCATCCGCCCACCTGCCCTATCTCTCTCTCTCTCTCTCTCTCTCTCTCTCTCTCTCTCTCTCTCTCTCTCTCTCTCTCTCCACTTCTCTCGGTCATTCCCAATTCGTCTCGGTGATGATTATGCTATACGTGGGAAACTCCAAAGGTGGCTTGATGCCAACTCTCGTAGTAGCCATCTTGCTTGGTGAGACGTACCCGCGTGAAGTCAGATTAATCAACAGATATCACAAGTTTAACATACGACTAGAATTTGAGAAATATCTAGAAGTGTTCGTGAACTATCGGTGATAAGATTAGTGTGAAAATAGTAGGATAAAGCGTCTTCTAAGTTATTGTTTATCAAGTGTAATACTATAAATCAGAACAAGATGGCAGTAAGTTCCAACTGCGGGGGAAGAGGTGGCGTTAATTTGGCGTGTTTAGCAGATTCGCAATACGATGAGGTAGCAGGAAGGGAACTGGCATTTCTATCTATGAAATCAGCAACAGTCCTAACCAAAAAGATACAAAAGCATTCATAGATATATTAGAAGGATATAATCCTTCAAACTGGAACAAATCTAATGAAAAAACATCTTGAAAATAATTGAAGAAGTTGCCAAATAAAAATACCAAGTGGTCAAGAGACTCATAAAGAAAATATACATAAACCAACATATTCCGACAAAGAAAATGAATAAGGTGAATCTTGTGAATCCATCTAATTGATGCATTAGAAAAAGAATGCCAAAAGCATGCAAACTGTGTAAGGTTTGGTATAGCATAGTCAATCCACAAAACCTAATCAGAAAATGTGCTGCATGCAACATTCCGACCCATCCACAGTGTGCTGAGGTAATACAAGATTTGAGAAAAGATACAAGAATTTTTTGTTCAACATGTCTATCATGGATAGACAATGTTATTAAATCAAGATTGAATGTACAAATAGTTGAGGATGAAGAAGAAGAGGAAGAGAGGAAGAAGAAGAAGAAGAAGAGGAAAAAAAACGGAAGAGAAGTAAACAAAAATGAAATGACAGAAAAAAATAAGGAAAACAAAGAACAAGATAAAAGTATGGATGCAGAGATACTCATTGATATACATATGAGGCAATAAAGCAGCATACCTACGAAGAAATAAATTACGATATGACAACAGAAAAGCAAATCCCGAAGAGGCTCTACCCAGATCTACACAATGACGGGAAAGAGGAAAAAAATAGACAAGAAAGACAAAATCTGCAACCTTTTGAAAAGAGGGAATTGCAGATTTGGAGAAAGATGTTACTACAAACATCCTAAGATATGTCAAAACTATGAATATATGGTAAATGTGCATACTTAGATGGATATGGGGATGATGCAGAGATCTGCATCCAAAAAATATGTAAAAACCTAAAAGAAGGAAAAGGATGTAAGTTCGACAAAAAATGCAAATATAGGCACCCTGTAGCCATGAATCATAATCAAATAAATAACCAACCAAGTAATAAAATCCAAAAATAAGAAAGAAACAAAATAAAGAGAGAAATCAAGAATATCAGGTAAAAGAGAAAAGCAAACCACCAATGAGATATGCAGAGGTGTCAGCAAAAAATTTTCAAAAAGTATCAGCTCCGAAATTCTACTCAAGAGATAATACTGTATTTATTATGCAAGAGGATATTGCAGAAACGGAGAAAATTGCAGATTCAGACACAAAATGAATAATTATGATGAAGGAAGATCAAATATTATGGAAAAGTTGGATTTTTTAATGTCAGAATTTCTGGAAATGAAAAAAAAGAACAACATACCAGAAACAGGAAAGAGACATGGGAAAATCCTTATTATCACCATTATTAAATGAAGGAGGAAAACACGCAAACCATCATAGTGATGAATGCGCAGGGTTTAGTACGAGTAAACTCAAAAAGAAAAATAGAGTACTTAGAAGAACTAACCCAAAATGAAAAGAAAATAGATATAATGAATATAAGTGAAACCTGGTATTCCCAAGAGACTGGAATGATGATCAAATAAAGGGTTCCAAACTTATAGATCAGATAGAAAAAATAGGAATCAAGGGGGAACCGCAATATATGGGAAAGACAAAAAAACAAGGAAAAAATATATGAGAAATATAGTAACTCAGAATGTGAACTAATAGCGTAGCTTAGAATTTGAATCTGAAAAAATTGATGAACATAGTATATAGACCTCCTAATTACTAAAGAGTTTGACTTAATAATTGAAAAATTGGATGATATATGTAGAAATCACAAGGACTGGACTATTCTCCTATCTGGTGACTTCAACTTTCCTTTCGTAGAATGGAAAGAACGAATAGGAGATTGTGGTTGTACTTATACATATAAAAAAAGAGTAATAGTAGTGCAGAAGATAAGAGGCAATTTGAAAAGCTATTAGATATGCTACTAGAATACAACATTCAACAAATAAATCACCTGCCAACAAGAAAGGAAAATACTTTAGACCTAGTATTTGTGAACGAGATGAATTATGTTAAAGAAATAATAGTTATAATGCGAGTATTTCAGACCATAATGTCATAGAATTAACAGTTCATTCCAAAGCAAGTGAAAATAGAGATAAGCAAGAAATGAAAAAGTGGGAAGGATATGGAAAATACAACTTCTACAGTAAAAATATAAAATGGTCAGAAATAATGAAGAATTAAACAAAGATTGGGATAACATTTTCGTAAGTGATGACATAAGGGTAAATACGGGAGATATTATATAAAATATTGAGAAAATAGTGGAAAAATATATACCGAAGAAGTTAAAAAGTGAAATTTTCATCTTCATGCATTACCAAGAGACAGAAGGATCTTGTTCCAGAAATCAGAAAGTGGAAAAAGGTCTTGCAAAAGAAAAAAAATGCATGGAAAGTTATAGAACTAAAAAGTAGATAGAAAATGCAGAACAAAAGATTATACAATCAAAAGAAAATGAAAACGGGACTTGGAAGAAAAAACCCTATTAAATATCAAGCAAAACCCCAAACTATTATACTCATATGCGAAGAAGATGAATAAAAGAAGAATAGAAATAGGCCCCCCTCTGAGAATTGAAGGGAGGATTGAACGAATGGAAAAAAAGGAATTTGCAACATACTGGCAGAACGATATAAGAGAGAATTCACCCCTAGAATAGATAATGAAGATAATGATATAGAAGTAAGGGAAGAAATAGTGAATATTTAGCTGACATAGAAATTAATGAAGCTGATATTGTGCAGGCAATTAATGAAATTAAAAATGGAGCTGCTGCAGGGCCGGATGGAAGTCCCTGCTATTTTGTAAAGAAAGTAGTTCATTCTATCGCAAAGCCACTTGCAATATTATTAAGACAAAGTGTAGATACAGGCAAGATTTATGATGAGCACAAAATTAGCATATATCACCCCTACTTTCAAAAGTGGATCAAGACTAGAGGCAAGTAATTATAGGCCTGTGAGTCTAACATCACATATTATGAAAGTGTATGAAAGGGTAATGAAGAAAAATATTATGAAACATTTAATAAAAAAATAATTTGTTTAATATAGGACAACACGGTTTCGTACCCGGAAAAAGTACACAACCCAACTGTTAGTCCACCGTGAGAACATATTCAAAAATATGAAAAGCGGAAATGAAACAGATGTGGTTTATCTAGACTTTGCAAAAGCTTTTGACAAAGTAGCCATAATATATTAGCAAAGAAAATTAGAAAACACAATATCGTAGATAAAGTAGGAAGATGGTTTAAAAGAATTTTTACACAACAGAAAACAGATAGTTATTGCAAAACGAATGAGAAATCGGATGAAACCAAGGTAATATCCGGTGTGCCACAAGTACGGTGCTAGCTGCAATATTGTTTGTTATTATGATTGAAGACATAGACAGTAATGTTAAGGATTCGGTAGTGAGTAGTTTCGCTGATGACACAAGAATAAGTAGAGAAATTACTTGTGATGAAGATAGGAACGCTCTACAAAGAGACCTTAACAAAGTATATGATTGGGCAGAGGTAAATAGGATGGTATTTTAACTCTGATAAATTGAATCAATAAATTATGGAGACAGAGAAGGAAAGCTATATGCATATAGGGGACCTAATAATGAGACAATCACAAATAAGGAAGCAGTTAAAGACCTTGGTGTGATGATGAATAGGAACATGTTATGCAATGATCAAATAGCAATTCTGTTGGCAAAATGTAAAGCAAAATGGGAATGTTGTTACGGGCACTTCAAAACAAGAAAAGCTGAACACATGATTATGCTTTTATAAAACATATGTTCGTAGTCCACTTGAATATTGCAATATGATATGGTACCCACACTATCAAAAGGATATTGCACAAATAGAGAGTGTACAAAGGTCCTTTACAGCTAGAATAGAAGAAGTTAAGGACCTACAGCCTACTGGGAAAGACTACAATCCTTAAAATTATATAGTCTAGAAAGGAGAAGAAGAACGCTACATGATAATTCAGGCATGGAAACAGATAGAAGGAATAACAGAAAATATCATGGAACTAAAAATATCAGAAAGAGCAAGCAGAGGTAGATTAATAGTGCCCAAAAACTATACCAGGACAAAATAAGGAAAGCACACAGGACATTAATCCACTACGCACCAGCATCGATAATGCAGCGTCTATTCAATGCGTTGCCAGCTCATCTGAGGAATATATCAGGAAGTGAGCGTAGAGTGTTTGAAGAATAAGCTCGACAAATATCTAAAACTGCATCCCCAAGACCATCCAAGATGGAAGATGCAAAATATACCGGAAGATGTACTAGCAACTCTCTGGTACACATTAGAGGCGCCTCACACTGAGGGACCTGGGGCAACCGAACGAACTGTAAGGTCTGTAAGGTAAGGTCATCCGAGGAAAAATATGAGACGAGCCAACAACTGTATGATCACTGGATTGCAAAACAAGCAGAACTAAAGTATTTGGTCTTCCATCATTCTCCAGCGATATATACATATATTATATATGATTAATATATATATATATATATCTATATATATATAATATATATTATATATATATCTATATATACATACTCACACCACACAAAACACACATACACACACACACACACACACACACACACACACATATATATATATATATCATATATATATATATATATATATATATATATATATATTATATATCCAATCATATAATGTATGTAAATATGTCTGTATGTAAGTATAGTTGCACTTAGAACATGCACGTGTAGTTAGCAACGTTACCTCAGCTGACAGCTCTTTAAATTTAACAAACAATGATAAGTTTTATCCTGTTTCCTTAAGGTGTTTAACAGTTTTACTTCAAGGTTTGAATATTTATATAAATGTTACCTCACATGATATCAATTTACTGTGCAAACTGCCTGCAATCCATTATGCTAAAAATATTTATCCCAGAGAGAGAGAGAGATTGAGAGAGAGAGAGAGAGAGAGAGAGAGAGCGGGGGGCGGCTAGGGATTGTAGAACGACCAGAGGCTGATGATCGTCTTCCATCTAGTTAGCAATATATATGATGATAACCCGTCCTCTCTAATTTTATTACAGCCCGCTGCAATAACCCAGTTTTTATGACGAATCTTTTTCTATTGAGCTGGATTCATCTCGTTATCTTCTTCTTCTTCTTCTTCTTCTTCTTCTTCTTTTCTTCTTCTTATTCTTCTTTTCTTTTTTCTCTTCTTCTTCGTATCTTCTTTTTATTACAGTCCATTGAGTGGACCATTCAATCTACGTCATGTGGACATTCTCATTAACTGGAACACTTAGTG
>NC_061094.1:44435399-44447899 GCF_015104395.2 Macrobrachium nipponense
CTGCCATTGAATAACTTTGGACTTGAGTTTCAGCTCAGATCCTTTGTGCATTAGTACCTAGTAATCGCGCTGTAGTAGCTATATTCTTGTAATTCACTGTATAATGCAAGTTAATTAGTACTGTATTGATGAAGTTAGGTCTAAATTATTTTAGATTAATCACATTCTGCTGCCTTGGATTATCAGGGTGTCAGGAATCACCGATGTGAAATTCCATTCCAAGATATATTCCACTCTGAAGTGTTCATACTGAAATGATAGTGCTTTACTTTCTGCATTACCTAAGCTATATGGGTTGTTGTGGAATAATGTAAGTAAATAGAAGCAATGGCCTTGGGGAGTTCCATATTCTCTCTTTCCATATTCCTCTCATTTTGGTCCATCAGCCAATGATATGACGATAACGTCAAGAAAGATTAAAAAAAAAGTGTATATGTGAATGTAAACAACTGTAGTTCAGAGACATATTCATGACGATGTTAATGATTAGAGGATTTAAGTTAGATAACTGGCCAAAATGAATAACTTGAATAAAGAGATCTCTCCCGCCCGCGACAAAATTCATTGGGAATAAAACTCAAGGCTTCAGGGGACTGCCAGACGAAAAAGAAAATAATAAATAAATAAATAAATAAATAAATAAATAAACAAATAAATAATAAGAAATAAATAAATAAACAATTTGGAAGAAATGGCAGAAATCTGGAATAAGAAGTCAATCTCCTTCCTGTCTTTCATTCTGATAAGTATAATGTCCTAGAATTTCAATTCAAAATTATTCAGCTGATGACCGGATGAGCAGTCTCTATTTATCAATATTTGGCATAGATGGATAACTGTGTTCGAAATTCTGTCGAGGGAAGCCATGCATTTGTTGACCTAAGATGTAAATGATGTGCTTCATGAGAAGTCAATGAGGGTGGTGTGCCATCCGTGCTTGAAGAGGGGCTCGGGTCATTCAATTCAGCGAATGGTGGAGGGATGGAAGTGCTTGATCCATATACTGGTACATGATTCGGAGAGTACATACACACGTACATACATACATATATATATATGCACATTATGTATGTATGCATATATATATATATAATATATATATATATATATATATATATATATATATATATATATATATATATATGAGGGCCTCAGAACCACAGAGTTGTAAACGACCACCCCCACCAATATTGAGTTAGGCGTACCAGTAGATTTGGCAACGTTTCCTCTGTCTATTTGTTGCATTTCTATGCTATTCAGGAGTTTCAAAAAAGGTCGAAATCCCTACTTAAGCATTAGGAATGATCGATTTTGTCTACATGAATGAACGTTGTGTCGCGGGGAGGTTACAGCCTCATAAGGGCTCAGTTAGAACACAAGGAAGTACGTGCGCAGCTCAAGAGTGAGCCAATGAGAGCGCGCGTCACTGAGCGGGTAGTCAGCTCTAAGCAAATCAGCATTTTTCCCCATAAGGCGGCCGTAAGTGTCGGCCAATCACTGCACAGTTTACATTCCCCACCTCCCCTTATTTTACAGTTCTTTAGCGGATGTACAGTATTTTCATGGTGAGTACAGATTAAAATATTTGCTTTTTTTAGAGAAGTAGTAGTGAGTGTAGTAGTATTATTTTTCTATAATTTTTTGTTTGATTATTATTATGATATTGGTGATGATTATTTTAATTGCTAAACATTATGATGATGGAATGTTATCATGGTCAACATCATCAATATATTATTACCGTATTTATCATATATTTGCTATTATCATAACAATATTATATAAATTTCTCGTTTATTATTATTATTATTATATTATTAGTTATTATTATTATTATTATTATTATCAATATCATTAACCAATATTACTGTATACATTACTTATTGACATTAATTTTTTATATCATATATTTTTTATTTTTAATATTATTATTTTTATTATTTTTTTTTTTTTTTTTTTTTTTTGCTCTATCACAGTCCTCCAATTCGACTGGGTGGTATTTATAGTGTGGGGTTCCGGGTTGCATCCTGCCTCCTTAGGAGTCCATCACTCTTCTTACTATGTGTGCCGTTTCTAGGATCACACTCTTCTGCATGAGTCCTGGAGCTACTTCAGCCTCTAGTTTTTCTAGATTCCTTTTCAGGGATCTTGGGATCGTTGCCTAGTGCTCCTATGATTATGGGTACGATTTCCACTGGCATATCCCATATCCTTCTTATTTCTATTTTCAGATCTTGATACTTATCCATTTTTTCCCTCTCTTTCTCTTCAAACTCTGGTGTCCCATGGTATTGCGACATCAATGAGTGATACTTTCTTCTTGACTTTGTCAATCACCGTCACGTCTGGTCTGTTTTGCACGTATCACCCTATCCGTTCTGATACCATAGTCCCCAGAGGATCTTTGCCTCGTCGTTTTCTATCACTCCCTCAGGTTGGTGCTCGTACCACTTATTACTGCAAGGTAGCTGATGTTTCTTGCACAGGCTACCAGTGGAGGGCTTTTGCCACTGAATCATGCCTCTTTTTGTACTGGTTCTGTGCAAGTGCCGGGCATTCACTTGCTATGTGGTTTATGGTTTCACTTTTCGTATTGCACTTCCTACATATGGGAGAGATGTTATTTCCGTCTATCGTGCTTTGAACATATCTGGTTCTTAGGGCCTGATCTTGTGCCGCTGTTATCATTCCTTCAGTTTCCTTCTTTAGCTCTCCCCTCTGTAGCCATTGCCAATTGTCATCGCTGGCTAGTTCTTTAGTCTGTCTCATGTATTGTCCGTGCATTGGTTTGTTGTGCCAGTCCTCTGTTCTTTCTGTCTTTCTCCTGTCTCTGTATATTTCTGGTCTTCGTCTGCTTTTATTAGTCCTTCTTCCCATGCACTCTTTAGCCACTCGTCTTCACTGGTTTTCAGATATTGCCCCAGTGCTCTGTTTTTCGATGTTGACGCAGTCCTCTATACGTAGTCCTCTCTCCTCCTTCCTTTCGTGTTATGTATAGTCTGTCCGTATTTGCTCTTGGTGTAGTGCTTTGTGTATTGTCATATGTTTCCTGGTTTTCTGATCTATGCTGCGGAGTTCTGCCTTCGTCCATTCCACTATTCCTGCGCTGTATCTGATTATTATTATTATTATTATTATTATTATTATTATTATTATTATTATTATTATTATTATTACATCTATTGCTGTTATAACACGAATATAATAACACTTTATTATCCTTTTACACATTTAATTATGGTTTAAGTGCTGGTTATGAATAAAATAACACAAATGTGGGGGGTTAGGCGTACATTTTGAATGCTAGCGCACAAGCGCACCCCACAATTTGTTTTAAATTTTCACTAAAAATTTATAAAGGGTAAGGCTTTCATATGAAACTTAGTTTAAATCAATATCTTTCTTAGAAACAGAGTAATTAATGCTAGACTTTGAGGGCAATTTACTCATTTTTTAAAAGTGGCATTTACCACCTTGTGGTTCTGAGGCCCTCATATATATATATATATATATATTATATATATATATATATATATATATATATATATATATATATATATATATATATATATATATATATATATAATACCTAATCAGAAATATATATGCTAATGTATCATTTAATATACGTATATATAAAAGTGTGTGTGTGTGTACGTGTGTGTGCACTATATACCTTTGCAGAAATGTATGCGTGTTGAGTTCATTGAATATAATATGTATATGATTATATATATATATATATATATATATATATCTATATATATATATATTATATATACTACATATACATTATATATATATTATATATATATATATATATATATATATATATATATATATATATATATATATGCTTAAAGGGAAACACCTTAGCCTTGAATGGTATAATTTTTAAAAATGTGTGCATGTAACATTAATTTTGAGGATCGTGCGAAGAATTGTCTGGTGTTTTTTTTTTTTACCTAAAGAAATACCTTCATTTTTTCCAGATAAAAAACATTTGAGCTCACTTAGACTGATGAAAGAATGCACCAGTGTAACCTCCAAAAATTCGAAATACATTTTAAAAATCTACCCATGTCTCCACCTGCATAACATATTCAAAATAAATTTTAAATATCAACTCATTTTTCCACTTGCACTCAATATTAAAATACGTTGTATGTACTAATTTTTCTACCACAGGACTGATATTCAGTATTTCACACAAACAATGTCATACTAACAATACCAGAGCACTGGTATTCAATATTTCACACTAACAATGCCGTACTAACAATGCCACATGACTGGTATTCAATATTTCACACTACCAATGCCATACTAATAATGCCACAGGACTGGTATTCAATATTTCACACTAACAATACCATACTAACAATACCACAGCACTGGTATTCAATATTTCACACTAACAATGCCATACTAACAATGCCACATGACTGGCATTCAGTATTTCACAGCAAAAACACCACACAAAAACCGATAATCAGTCATTCCCATTAACAAAAGCACGAAACTCCAAGTAGTACAAAGAGACGAGCGAGCGGACACTACCTGAACTTTCTTCCCGTTCAGCTCACTGGACACGAACGAAACCTTTTTATCCTAATTAATCTCAAATTCCCTACCATCCCCCTCCCTCCTCCCCGGCTGAAGCTCATTAATTTTCACTTTGCATAACACAGCATCGCTTTCCCTCCCTCGATAGAAGAAGCGTCTTCGTCCGCAATATCCGCTGTCATTTTCTCGCTAAAGAATAATATTTTACTCATGAGAGAGAGAGAGGAGAGAGAGAGAGAGAGAGAGAGGAGGGGAGGGAAGGGATAGAGAGGGAGGAAGAGAGAGAAAGGGGACAGACGGACAGAGAGAGAGACAGAGAGAGGGAGAGAGAGAAAGACCGAGAGAGAGAGAGAGAGAGAGAGAGAGAGAGAGAGAGAGAGAGAGAGAGAGAGAGGAGACGGACAGGCAGAGTGGGGAGAAGAAAAGAGAGAGAGAGAGGAGGGGAGCCGGAGACGGACAGTCAGAGTGAGAAAAGAAAAAAAGAGAGAAAAAGAAAGAAAGCCAGAGAGAGAGAGAGAGAGAGAGAGAGAATTGAGTTTCCCCTAATTGTAAAAACTGACAAAGACACAGACCTTAAAATGCACTTTACCTTCTTAGTATATTGTAAACTGTTGTTCTCTCGTATCTAAAATCATTTTCGGTCAATGGGAAGAAAATAAATCAATCATTTCTGACCATATACGTGAACAGAAGCGTTAAATGACTGAAGGGGGAACAGTGGATTGCTAATATGGCATTAAATTCAGTATTTACAAAAGCAAGGAGTCTTCGTTAAAAGGCATCAAAATATCGTCAGTTTTATATTTCGTTGTTCGCTTGTTGCCATGGAATAAAAAAAAAAAAACGTTTATTCTAAGTATAAAATTTAAACAGGTGTTTTGTTTTTTTTTTACTACTAGTTTATCAATTTGTTTTTCTCAGGACTTAATAAAAAAACATATTTACAAAAGGTGACGATTTCTCCTAACAGGAAGATGGAAATGTCAGGACATATTCAAGGTCTGAATTCGCACTGGGCGAATCGGCAGTTCAGCGAGCCATGCTTTCCAGTCGCCCGGTACTGATTTCTCTCTCTCTCTCTCTCTCCTCTCTCTCTCTCTCTCTCTCCCTCCCTCTCTCTCTCTCTCTCTCTCTCTCTCTCTCTCTCTCTCATCTTGCACTACGATTGTTGTCTCTTGCGTTGACAGTTCTTCAAGGCGAAATACTAAATTTTAACAAAGGAAAATCAAAAGATTAAAAGGTGAGTATGTAATTGCTTAAATGATAGATTAAAAATATCACCCGCATTAAAAAAAAAATTTATGTTATTAATATATTTATGTATAAACTAATATTATATATAACATATATATAAATATAAGTAGATATGACATAATATATAATATGTATATATTATACTAGATTTAATATTATATATATATGTGTGTGTGTGTGTGTGTGTGTGTGTGTGTGTCAGTGTGTGTGCTATGTGTACCATAAAGTGTCGACTAAGGATGAACCAATGCAGTCGTTCATCAACCATCTCTATCATTCACAGTATAAACGTGTAGAGGCATTATGATAATTTGAGCAAAACTTGGACAAAAGAAATTTTTTGACAGCTCGTGTACCCCTAGTGAGGGGACAGCTCCTACCCACTGGACCACGAATGAGTGGGCACGTATGCATGTCCTCAAGACACTTCATGACAAATGGCCAAAAGTAATTATTTGTGAAAGGGGAAA
Organism: Macrobrachium nipponense; assembly: GCF_015104395.2. NCBI lineage: Eukaryota > Metazoa > Arthropoda > Malacostraca > Decapoda > Palaemonidae > Macrobrachium > Macrobrachium nipponense. The sequence continues at coordinate 44,441,690 of NC_061094.1, forward strand.
GAAAAACAGGAACTACAAAAACATTTACAGAGGCCGTTCGTGAAATTCTCTCCCTTCGTCCTCTCCCTAAACTCCTCGTCCCAGGCTTATCCCCTCCCCCTCCCCCTGACACCCCCTTATCACCTCGGACTGTCCTACATCTGCTCCGCTTCGAGAAGTCCATCCAACTAATCCTTTGTCTTGGAAGAGGCCAGAAAGATTGTTTTAGCCATTCGAAATGTTTTTCTTTTGGGCGGGAGCTCCTTTGCCAGCAGTATCTCTTTAAGAATTATTTATAATAATAATACATTTCTGTAAGTTACTCGTTCGTTCCACACACACACACAGAGGTGGTAGAATGTGCGAGAGAGAGGGAGAGAGAGACAAAGGGAGAGAGAGAAAGAGGGATAAAGAGGGAGGAGAGAGAGAAAAGGGAGAGGAACAAAGAGACACAGTGAAGAGAGAGAGAGAAGATAAAAGATTGGAGACAGAGAGGAGAGAGAGAGAGAGAGGATTATTTTTTCTCCTCCAAAGAATGGGAAAGTCTCTCACTCTACAGAGAGAAAGAGACGAGAGAGAGAGGAGAGAGAGAGAGGAAATTAAAATTTATCTCTCCTCAAAGAATGTGAAATTCTCTCACTCTACCGAGAGAGAGAGAGAGAGAGCGAGAGAGAGAGAGAGAGACCTTACCTTATCTACCATTACCTTACAGATCTTACATCTTGTTCGGGTTGCCAGGTTCCCTCAGTGTGAGGCACCTCTAATGTCTACCAGAGAGTTGCTAGCGCATCTTCCGGTATATTTTGCATCTTCCAATCTTGGATGGTCTGGGATGCAGTTTAGATATTTGTCGAGCTTATTCTTAAACACATCTCCGCTCACTCCTGATATATTCCTCAGATGAGCTGGCAACGCATTGAATAGACGCTGCGTTATCGATGCTGGTGCGCAGTGGATTAATGTCCTGTGCGCTTTCCTTATTTTTTTTCCTGGTATACTTTGGGTATTATTAATCTACCTCTGCTTGCTCTTTCTGGTATTTTTTGCTCCATGATGTTTTGGCTATTCCTTCTATCTGTTCCATGCCTGAATTATCATGTAGCATTATCTTCTCCTTTCTAGAATATATAATGTTAAGGTTTGTAGTCTTTCCCAGTTGTCAAGAAAGTCCTTAACTTCTTCTTTTCTAGCTGTAAAGGACCTTTGTACACTCTCTATTTGTGCAATATCCTTTTGATAGTGTGGGCACCATATCATATTGCAATATTCAAGTGGACTACGAACATATGTTTTATAAAGCATAATCGTGTGTTCAGCTTTTCTTATTTTGAAGTGCTGTAACAGCATTCCCATTTTTGCTTTACATTTTGCTAACAGAATTGGCTATTTTTGATTATTAACATAAAACCTGTCCCTATTCATCATCACACCAAGGTCTTTAACTGCTTCATACTTGTGATTGTCTCATTTATTAGATCCCCTATATGCATATAGCTTTCTTTCTCTGTCTCCGTAATTTATTGATTCAAATTTATCAGAGTTAAATACCACTATTTACCGCTGCCCACTCATATACTTTGTTAAAGTCTCTTTGTAGCGCGTTCCTATCTTCATCACAAGTAATTTCTCTACTTATTCTTGTGTCATCGGTGAAACTACTCACTACTGAGTCCTTAACATTACTGACTATGCCTGCAATCATAATGACAAACATTAATGCAGCTAACACCGTACCTTCTGGCACACCGGATATTACCTGTTTTTCTGTTGTGTAAAAATCTTTTAACCATCTTCCTACTTTATCCACTATATTATGTTTCTAATTTTCTTTGCTAATATATTATGATCTACCTTTTCAAAAGCTTTTGCAAAGTCTAGATAAACCACATCTGTTTCATTTCTGCTTTTCATTTTTTGTATATGTTCTCACGGTGGACTAACAGTTGGGTTTGTGTACTTTTTCCAGATACGAAACCATGTTGTCCTATATTAAACAAATTATTTTTTATTAAATGTTTCATAATATTTTTCTTCATTACCCTTTCATACACTTTCATAATATGTGATGTTAGACTCACAGGCCTATAATTACTTGCCTCTAGTCTTGATCCACTTTTGAAAGTAGGGGTAATATATGCTAATTTGCGCTCATCATAAATCTTGCCTGTATCTATACTTTGTCTTAATAATATTGCAAGTGGCTTTGCAATAGAATGAACTACTTTCTTTAACAAAATAGCAGGAACACCATCAGGCCCTGCTGCAGCTCCATTTTTAATTTCATGAATAGCCTGCACAATATCAGCCTCATTAATATTTATGTCTACTAAATGTTCACTATTTTCATCCTTACTTCTATATCATTATATTCATTATTCAATTCTAGGGGTGAATTCTCTCTTATATCGTTCTGCCAATATGTTGCATATTTCCTTTTTTTTCATTCGTTAATCTCCCTTCAATTCTTAGAGGGCCTATTTTTATTCTTCTTTTATTCATCTTTTTCGCATACAAGTATAATAGTTTGGGGTTTTGCTTGATATTTACTAGGGTTTTTTCTTCCAAGTCCTGTTTTTCATTTTTTTTATTGTATATCTTTTCTTCTGCATTTTCTATCTTACTTTTTATTTAGATCACTTTCCATGCATTTTTTTCTTTTGCAAGACCTTTTTTCCACTTCCTGTGATTTCTGGAACAAGATCCTTCTGTCTCTTGGTATGCATGACTGATGTTTACTTTTCTTCTTCGGTATATATTTATCCACTATTTTCTCTAATATTTTATATAATATCTCCGTATTTACCTTTATATCATCACTTACGAAAATGTTATCCCAATCTTTGTTTAATTCTTCATTTATTTCTGACCAATATATTTTTACTGTAGAAGTTGTATTTTCCATATCCTTCCCACTTTTTTCATTTCTTGCTTATCCCTGTTTTCACTTGCTTTGGATTGGACTGTTAATTCTAAGACATTATGGTCTGCAAATGCTACTTGCATTATAAACTATTATTTCTTTAACATAATTCACCTCGTTCACAAATATATAGGTCTAAAGTATTTTCCTTTCTTGTTGGCAGGTGATTTATTTGTTGAATGTTGTATTCTAGTAGCATATCTAATAGCTTTTCGAATTGCCTCTTATCTTCTGCACTACTATTACTCTCTTTTTATATGTATAAATACAACCACAATCTCCTATTCGTTCTTTCCAGTCTAGGAAAGGAAAGTTAGTCTCCGGATAGGAAAATAGTCCAGTCCTTGTGATTTCTACATAGATCATCCAATTTTTCTATTATTGTGTCAAACTCTTTAGTATTAGGAGGTCTATATATTACTATGTGCATTAATTTTTCAGATTCAAATTCTACCGCTATCAGTTCACATTCAGTTCACATTCTGAGTTACTATATTTCTCATATATTTTTTCCTTGTTTTTTTGTCTTTCCCATATATCGCGGTTCCCCCTTGATTCCTATTTTTCTATCTGATCTATAAGTTTGGAACCCTTTTTATTTGATCGTCATTCCTAGTCGTGGGAATACCAGTTTCACTTCTATTATTATATCTATTTTTCTTTTTTTCAATTTGGGTTAGTTCTTCTAAGTACTCGTAACTAAACCCTGCGCATTCATCCACTATGATGGTTTGCATGTTTTCTCCTTTCATTTTTAGAATATGGGTTAATAATAAGGATTTTCCCATGTCCTTCTTTCCTGTTCTGGTATGTTGTTTCTTTTTATTCAAGTTCCCAGAAATTCTTGAGACATTAAAAAAAATCCAACTTTTTCCATATTATTTTGAGCTTCCTTCATCATAATTATTTATATTGTGTCTGAATCTGCAATTTTCTCCGTATCTGCAATATCCTCTTGCAGCATAAAGACAGTTCTTATCTCTTGAGCTGTATCTTGGAGCTGATGCTTGGAAATTTTTTGCTGACACTCCATATTGCAGTGATGGCTTGCTTTTTTCCTTCACCTGATATTCTTTGTTCCTCTCTTTATTTGTTTCTTTTTTATTTTGGATTTTATTTATTTGATTGATTATCTATTTGATTTTGATTCATGGCTACAGGGTGCATATATTTACATATTTTTGTCGAATTTACATCCTTTTCCTTCTTTTAGGTTTTTGCATATTTTTGGATGTAGATCTCTGCAATCGTCCTCATAGCCGTCTAGGTATGCACATTTACCATAGATTTCATAGTTGTGACATAACACTTGGGATGTTTGCAGTAACATCTTTCTCCGAATCTGCAATTGCCTCTTTTCAAAAGGTTGCAGACTTTGTCTTTCTTGTCTATTTTTTCCTCTTTCCCATCAGTGTGCAGATCTGGGTAGAGCCTCTTCGGGATTTTCTTTTGTGTTGTCATGTCGTAATTTATTTCTTCGTATGTATGCTGCTTAATTGCCTCATATGTAGTATCAATGAGTATCTCTGCATCCATATTTTTATCTTGTTCTTTTGTTTTCCTTATTTTTTGCTGTCATTTCAGTTTTGTTTACTTCTCTTCCGTTTTCTCTTCTACTTCTTCCTCTTCCTCTTCTTCTTCATCCTCAACTATTTGTACATTAAGTCTTGCTTTAATAACATTGTTTCTATCCATGATAGACATGGTTGAGCAAAATGGTTTTGGTATCCTTACTCACATCTTGCATTACTTCAGCACATTGAGGATGCATCGGATATTGCATGCAGAACATTTTCTGATCAGGTTTTGTGGATTAACTATGCTATACCACACCTTACACAGTTTGCATGCTTTTGGCATTCTTTTTCCTATTGCATCAATTAGAATATTCACAATGTTCACCTTATTTTCTTTTCTTTGTCGGAATAGTTTGATTGATGTATTCATTTTCTTTGTCGGAATTTATGTGATGAGTAAATATTCTTTATGAGTCTCTTGACCAACTTGGATTTTATTTAGAACGTCTTCAATTATTTTCACGATGTTTTCTGTAAATTTGTTCCAGTTTGAAGGATCATATCCTTCTAATATATCTATGAATGCTTTGTATCTTTTTGGTTAGGGCTGTTGTTGATCTCATATATGAGAAATGCCAGCTCCCTTCCTGCTACCTCATCGTATTGCGAATCTGGTAAACATGCTAAATTCCGCCATTTCTTACCACAGTTGGAACTTACTGCCATCTTGATCTGATTTACAGTATTTCACTTGATAAACTAACTTAGTAGACGCTTATCCTACTAGTTTTTCACACTAATCTTATCGGCGACAGTTCACGAACACTTCTAGATACTCTCAAATTCTAGACGTATGTTTGAAACGCGTGATATCTGTTGATTAATTAGACTGTGCGCTGGAACGTTTACCAAGCAAAATGGCTACTGAGAGAGAGAGAGAGAGAGAGAGAGAGAGAGAGAGAGAGAGAGAGAGAGGAATCTTATCTCTCCTCAAAGAATGTGAAATTCCCTCACTCTACCGAGAGAGAGAAAACTTATCTCTCCTCAAAGGTGCAACGCTTCACACTATACCCTTTGGTATGGAGAATAGTCTTAGAGTGTAAGACAGGTGATTTGCATTCTATCAAGGTTAAAAGCGTTTGAGTTTCCCCACCCCAAACCCCTATCCCACAACAATAAAAAAAAGAAGTTAAGAGGTAAGCCAATACTCCTTTGGGAATTCTCTGAAAGGAAGGGTAAAAGTACAAAGAAAAATGTATTGGGGAAAATGGTATGAATTGAAAATTTAAATTTTTTAGGCTTAAGGAAAATTTGCATTTCAGTCGCTCAGGAAATACAAGTCTGACGAAAGTGTAGTGGAGGGATATGTACTTATTTTTCTAAGGATAGCATTAGAGAGAGAGAGAGTAGAGAGAGAGAGAGAAGAGAGAGAGAGAGAGTGAGAGGAAGGGAGAGAGAGAGAGAGAGATTCTTTCGCATAAAAGGTAAAACAAATTTTTTCCTGAAAAGGATTGCGTTAGTGCATCATAAAAAAAACAGAAGTTTATTTCATGGTTGCTATATTTTATATTTAATTTCCTGAAATCATTCAATACATTTGTCTTTTCAAAAAGAAGGAAAAGTTATAGATACTGAAACCTTGTGGAAAATTACATAAAAAAAAGTGCCAGGCTCGGGAAATTGAAATACTGGAAGGAAATAATAGACTGAAATACGTAATTGGTAACAGGATCGCTACAAGCAAAATAAAAGTACAGTCTTTTCTATCTTAATTAAAGAGATAAACGAATTCCA
>NC_061094.1:44452899-44464559 GCF_015104395.2 Macrobrachium nipponense
AATTTATTACGGCACTGAATCAGTTCTTAGAAAGTCACAATGATCATAAATGTCCGAGCGGTGAAAATAGCGGGCCACCTCTCCCGGAACGCGGCCACTTCCCGAAAGAGAGCTTGAATTGTGCCATTATTTCGTAATTTTCGGAGAAAACACTTACTTCGAGAGGAGCGTAGAGGTCTCGGTGTGCTACCTGGATGAGCACACAAACTCATGGCAGCGAATTCAAGCGCTTTTTTCGGGAAGGTGGCCGCATACCGGGATCGGTGGCCACTATGTCACCTCTCGGTCATTTGCCCTATAGGTCTAAATGGTTTACCCATGGGATTTTTCAGATCTTGATAGAGGAGATAGTATAGGTTAACACTCGCAGGGACAGGCAGTTTTGGTAATGGTTGAACTAAGGTCTTGAGCAGTAAATCATAAAGACCATTCTCAAAGGTCTTCAGCGGTATTTCGAAAAGATAATCAATTATCGGCGACTAACGATAATGCTAAATACGATTAAAGTTATATTGCCATTTACCTTAAACATTCAAGGAAATACTACTGATAACACTGACAGTGTCTGTGCATTACTTACTTTTAAGTATGATATGCCATGATGTAAGTCTTCCTTAGCTTAATGAAAAGTAGAATTTAAAGAAATATATATATATATATATATATATATATATATATATATTATATATATATATATATTATATATATATGCAATATAAAAAAAAACCCGTATCGCGCTTCTAAGAAATATGGTAGAAGGATCCACAAATAATATTCTTATTTATCAAGACGAAAAATTTGTAAATATTTTCACAATATATTTCGTCTGTATAACAAGAATATTACTGTGGATCCTTCTACTGATTTTTTTTATATATATATATATATATATATATATATATATATATATAACATATATATATATATATATATATATAATTTATATTATATATATATTATATATATATTATACATACTTTCATTCATCTACCTGAGAGGGAGACAGCAGTCTCTGAAATATAGTACTTTTCTCTCTATATTCTGTTGTTTTTTTTATGGGCTCCTTTTATTAGATGGAATTCTGTTGTTACAGAACATTTTTACCAGCATCATATATAGATATATATATATATATATATATATTTATATATATATATATATCTATATATATATTATATACACATACATACATATACTTATATATACATTTACATATACACAGACACTTCCCAAACAAACTCATTCCCCGTAGCCATCGAGCCAACCAGTGCAAGCAAGCGACCCGTGGCGTTCTTTGAGGCGACTCATAAATTTCCCAAGTAACTTTTCATACTTCGGGTGTAATCAACCAGCGTAGGGAGAGTCACGTCTTTCTTAATAGAAATGGGAGGGTTTTTTTTTTATAGGGGTGCTCTTGTTTAACCCTAATTGGAAATGAAGTTCTCTAGACGATGAGATAATTGGGTTTCAGAGCGGTGAAGTGCCCGTGTGGGGCCGTAATAGATGTCAGGAGTAAAATTAGATATAATTTCTTTCTTTTAACCGGGAAATAAAAAAAAAAATTCTTTCTATTTAGTGAGTTTTCGTTTTACTTTTTTCAATTGCCTTCTTGGGGAGTAAGCCTAAAAAGTATTTAATTGTTGCTTGTGTTGTTCTTATTGCTACTTCTTGTTCTTGTTGTTTTGTTGGGGGTAGGAAAGCCAATTTTATAAAGCCTAAAAGGCCTGAAAAAGGTGCTTCGCGTCGAGTTAAAGATACAGGAATTCTATGATAAGAATCTATGATATATTAGAATGAAAATGTAAAAACATAAATAGTGTGCATGTTAAATAGTACAGAACAAATATTTCTAATAACAAAATACAGATTTTTTCCCACCCACGCCACCAGTAAGCTGGAGGTCGGATCACGCCTTGTTGAATCGCCTTCACGTGTTTTGGAAGAGAAATAGAAATATGAAGATGAATAATTAAAAAGGGGTAAAACTTTGTCACAATCAACTCTTCTTGTTTTTGCGATTATTTTTTCTTCACACGCAGTTTAATTAATTATTGATATTTACGCCGATTAGTCAACTGTAAGACTTTGAATTCGGGAACAAAGCCTAAGGCTAAAATTGGTTCTTATAGGTCCAAGTTCCTTTTCATTGCCTTTACAAAACTGTCTGAAATGAAAGATTCAAATAACGTATACGATTCCATATTTTTCTATACAAAAAATAATTAGAAATGGACTTAGTTTACCAGTTTTCGAAAAATGAGATATAAGCAAATACCTTCAGCACTTATAGAAAATATAAAAGTGACGTTACAACTTCGGACCGCTAACTCTGCAGTAAACAAATAAAAAAACTGAAAACAGTTATAAAAAAAAGAAGCATACCTCATTCGAGAACTCATTACGGCATTTTGAAACGAACCTGTTTACCATCATTCATTTTTCGTAACAAGCGATGCTCTTAACCCATTCATCCAGCAACCCCCCATCCCAACTCTTTCTCTCTCTCTCTCTCTCTCTCTCTCTCTCTCTCTCTCTCTCTCTCTATTCAGGTTCTGCCTCAGACGTTGTGAGAAAACACGACTTTCAAGCATCTCTTGACCCCTGCTTTGTTCTAGCACAGAGGAGCAGAAGGAGTTTTCAAACTACTAGCAACTCGTAATAGACAAAAGTTACCCCTGAAAAAGACATGGAACGAAGAGGTAGGTTAACTTTCTCTCTCTCTCTCTCTCTCTCTCTCTCTCTCTCTCTCTCAAAAAACACAGAACGAAGAGGTAAGTCAACTCTCTCTCACACACACACAAAAACACAACGTTGATGTAGTTTAACTCCCTCTCTCTCTCTCTCTCAAGAAAAAACACAGAACGAAGAGGTAGGTCAACTCTCTCTCTCTCTCTCTCTCTCTCTCTCTCTCTCTCTCTCTCTCTCTAAAACACAGAACGAGGAGCTAGGTCTCTCTCTCTCTCTCTCTCTCTCTCTCTCCCTCAAAAACACAGAACGAGGAGCTAGGTCAACTCTCTCTCTCTCTCTGTCGATGACAAAGCAATATCAAATCACGGCAATCATTTCTTTCTTACAAGAGAGCACAAGAGATGGGCTTATGGAATTCTATGGCGAGGGAGGGAGAGGAGAGTTATTAAATTCAAGGGAGAAATCTATTTCAAATGATCGTAGTGAACGAAGCTGAATAATACGAGGTTGTTAGATGAAGATTCAGTTGTTGGTTATTTTTCATATAATTAAAAGATTAAACGACCAGTTTTCAATATTCAATATATATATATATATATATATATATATATATATATATATATATATATATATATATATATAGTATATATATATATATATATATATATATATATATATATATATATATATATTAGTAATATATATACTGCATTTATATCTTCTTCCAATTCGAGCCGGATTTGGAATTTCCTTGAAGATTTTTTTTTCTGTTTCCTTTCCTTCTGGATTCCCAGTCGTCCATTAGCATTAACCCTACAGATAACAGTTTTTTTATGGAATTCTGTAGCCCCATTTTTTAAAATGAATCTCTCTTAGTTCGAAAGGGGCAATGAATGTTTATATGTTGTCATTCAATTGATTCAAATCGTATTGATATATTTGTTCACTTTTCAGTTTAGTCTCCGTAATTCTTTTTTTTTTTTTTATTATTATTGCATGCGAGTTATTTAGAGATATGCTATTTCATAGCAGGTGAATTGAGTGGTGGCATCACTCTCCTACAGGTGGTGGGTTCGAATCCCAACAGGTAGAAAGCTGTATATGAAGAAGTAAATATATCTGATTAGCTGGTCCGCCGGTTTTGGTGGCTAGTGTCGTGGCATGCCACTTAGATGTTTTATGTGAATAGGTTTTATCTATTGAAATAATAATAATAATAATAATAAAATAATAATAATAATAATAATAATAATAATAATAATAATAATAATAATAATAATAATAATAATAATACCAAAATCACAGGAACACTAGACACGATCCAAAGATCCCTGAAAGGGAATATGGAAAAAACTAGGCAGGCTTGAATAAGTAAACTCCAGGACTTATGGCAGAAAGAGTGTGGGCTCTAGAAACAGCGCACATAGTAAGAAAAGTGATGCGACTGCTAAAAAGGCAGGATGCAACTTGGAACCCCACAATATAAATAATACCCAGTCGAACTGGAGGACTGTGATAGACCAAAATAATAATAATAATAATAATAATAATAATAATAATAATAATAATAATAATAATAATAATAATACAATAATAATAATAATAATTAAACTTATGAATGCAAGAAGTTAAGCAATGAGTATGGCTCTTAAGATACTCAAGTTAAGGTAAATAGCCCGTTAAGGTTTTACTGCTAGGAAAAAACTTCGGAGAAGGAACAAACAGCCAAAACACATAACTAAACATACGCCAAATCACGCAGCCAAATTCATCCTTTGATTGGTTAATCGTCGATGAACCCTAAGCAAAGAAAACCACTTCAGCATTTGCTGTTTCATAGGCCTACAAAGAAGGTTCATCAGCTAAGGGTCAAACACCAAGACAAATATGTCTTGTTCGCAAATTTCGTGTCTCCTGAATATTAAAGCTAATCCTTCCTATAATAGATTCACATCACCCATGCATCTGATGTCTAGGCCAGTCCTTACGACGCTCTGATTGGCTGTTGATAAGCCAATCACAGGGCTGGAAAAACTTTTCAGTCTCTCTCGAGGTTCCACAAGGGTAGGATCTATGTTCCACCTTTCCTGAAAAATACATTTTTCAGAAATATCCCTCAGGAGAGGTGGAACATACATCCTACCTACGTGAACTCTCGAGAGAGATTAAGAGTTTACAGCAATGTGATTGGCTTATCAACAGCCAATCAAGAGCGTCGTAAGGGACTGGCCTTGGCACCAGATGCACGGGTGATGTGAATCTACTATAGTCCCTCTTATATTTCAAATATCCGTCACTTTATATGCCTATTTCTTCCTCATTACGCATTATTTATTGACTGATGTTTATACAGCCGACCTCATATTTCGTAAACTTTTCCTAACAAATGCATCAGAATTCTTCTAAAAGCAACTCCGAAGATCTTCTGGGAATAAACACTGTGCATAAAGGTAGAGAGAGAGAGAGAGAGAGAGAGAGAGAGAGAGAGAGAGAGAGAGAGAGAAGGCCCTGACTCTAAAGGAAAGAAAGAGTCACTTCTCGCTCACGTCAGATTCTCCTTTTTTTCTTATTTTTTATTTTTGTCGAAAGATAAAATCCCCGGTGACAGCAAAGCGAAACCAAAAAAAAGGCCACCCTGTCGACCTGAGCATAGAGAGAAACAAAATGAAAAATAGAAAAAAATAAAAAATACATAAAAAAACGAAAAAATAAAAGATGGACGCCTTAAAATATTGGAATTTTCAACTCGAAATGGCAAGAGCTTTTTCCCTGGTGTGATTCTTCGTGATTTTGCGGATATGTATGTATGTATATATGTATGTGCGTATGTATGTATGTAGTACATACATACATACATTCATATATACACATATACATGTTCGCAAAATCACGAAGAATCACACCAGGGAAAAAGCTCTTGCCAGTTCGAGTTGAAAATTCCAATATTCTAAAGCGTCCCTCTTTTATTTTTTAGTTTTTTTTCTTTTATTTTTACTAAAAGCGAAGCGTTACATAGTCCAAAAATTAACCCAAACAATAAGTTAAGCCTCTTATTTGTTGGAGAGAATGATATACCACAGTTAATTACACCGCTCTAGTTCATCATGCCACAGGGAAATGATTTGTGGTAATGTTTATTTAATCATTTCATTGTTTCAACCTCAAAGCTTTTTGTTCTCAATAGCGATGCGAAGCTCTAAAGCCTTTCGAGTACTCAATTGTTGCGAATGTAATGAATGTGCTGCGATATATTCCATTTAATTAAGGCTGGGAAAGGGACGCAGTTGTTATACCTTTGAGGTCTGTTTGTAAGAATTGTTGTAATATAATATTACTAGGTGATGGCAGTTTGTTCTTCTTTCCTGTGAGAAAGGAGAGATTTTTACTCATGAGAGAGAGAGAGAGAACTAATGTATTATTCGTATTGTTTTTAACCATCATTGGCATATCAAATCAAATTTAAGCATTTTAGTGGGAATAAAATGAAAAAAAGAAAAATACTGAAAATAATTCTAACCCAAAACTGCAAACGGGAAAGGACCATGGTCAAGTAGTAATGGTAGGAGTCATGTTATTAATAGGAAACAATTTGATACTGAATCAATCTATTTACGTCAATGTTTAAGAAAAACGCAATCTTAAGTATTAGTACCATTCCATCAGATCTTAAAAAACTTCTGAGGCTAGAGTGCTGCAAATTGGTATCTTAATCATCCAATCTTCAATCATGAAATATACAAAATTGTAGCGCTCTGACCTCAGTGGTTTTTATTTTATTTAAGGTTAAAGTTAGCCATAATCGTGCTTCTGGCCGTGGTTAAGTTTAAGTGGGCCGCGGCTCATACAGCAATATACCGAGACCAACGAAAGATAGATCTTTTTTCGGTGGCCGTGATTATGCGATGTACAGAAAACTCGATTTTGCCGAAGAAACTTCGGCGCATTTTTTACTATAGTTGGTTCACCTAAGGTGGATTCTTAGTTGAGCTCTATGCCTGCAAGACGTTTGTTTGGCGGACGCTGATTGGCTGGGAGCTGCCTACCTCCCGCTACCAGCCAATCAGCGGCCTCCAACAAACGTCTCGTAAGCATTTGGCTCATCCAAGAATCTACCTTAAGTAAACCAGCTATAGTTTACCTTCACACCAAGTGATGAGATGAACATCATATTCCAGTTAAACGCACAAACATTTTTTAAAGCTGGAAGCTCACAATATATGCAACAGGAAATTATACGTCTGGGGCTAATCATGATAAGCGTCAAAGATCATTAGGCTTCAGGCAACGTTCGAAACAGAGATAATGAGAGTATTAGTCACCTCAATGGCTTTCATAAAGGAGATATGCTGAGTCATCAGAAGTGAGCTGTGGGGCACTCAATGGAATTCACTTAATGCCTCTCGTTGGGGAGTACAATACCCGGGCATTCAATATCTATTATTATTACTGTGCTCCTTCTTAGTGAGTTGCTGTAGATCAAGTTGTAATGTTTATCCCTGACAGTTTACTGCTGTAAAGCTTATTCTTGATAGCAATAGCAGAGCGCAGATATAATTGTATGTATTATATAGTATATATATAGATATTATATATATATATATATATATATATATGGGTATATATATATATATATATATATTTGATTGATTGATTGTGGCTACTAGAACTGGCGTCATAACAAGCAGTTATCGAAGCCGTATTGCATTAAAATAAGAAACTAATAAATACTAAAAAAAATAAGCTAAAAAGGAGTTATAAATAAGAATATCAATATACCTACACACTTATATATATATATATATATATATATATATATATATATATATATATATATATATACACACATATAAATATACATATATATACATATATATATATATATATATATATATATATATATATATATATATATATATATATATATATATATATACATATATATATATATATATATATATATATATATATATATATATATACTATATATATATATTCGCACAGAATAACTACCATTTAAATGAAAAAGAGGAAATAAACGCAAGAGAGATGAACGGCAATAAATGTAGGAAGGCTGAGACACAGGTCCAAATGGTTTAGCAAAATAACTGCCATTTATACTCGTTCCCACAGGAAACTTTGCTAGGCCTAATCACAAAGAATAGAATGTAGAAAGACTGAGAGATAAGATTTGATACGTAAAAGATAGGTAAGATAAGGACGCATATAGGTACCATTCACGAAGGCAAAGTGAATCTATTGTAATCATTCCCTTACATAGAATTAAGTGATAGCTATAACGAACAGATATATTTGGATAACTTTGATAAATTAAGATATTAGTACTATGTATATATACGTACTGATATACCTAAAATATATATATATATATATATATATATATATATATATATATATATATATGTATATATATATATATGTATATATATATATATATATAATATATATATATATATATATATATATATATATATATATATATATATATATATATATATATATAGGCAAAGAGAATAAATTGTAAATTATTAAGTTTACATAGGATTAATGAATAGTTTTAGCAAAGATAAATTTAGACAATTTAGAGACATTCAAATAGTAGTACTAAGTACATATATATATAGTATTTCAGAGGGTTTCGTGATACATCTTAGTAGACATCAAGTTTATTAAAGAAACGTTTCGCACAACACAAACACAGTGCATCATCAGTCTGTAGAAATAAAAACAATTACATTATAAAGGAACTCAAAATAAATACTAAAAATAAATTATTCATCATTAAAAAATACCGTAAAAGTTAAAAGTTAAAGATTTTAAAAACAAAGCAATAGAACCAAGAGAGAGAGAACTAAGAACACCAACTATCCATGGTAAGAGACAGAGAAGAATGGAAAACTTTGGGGTTCCAAACAAAACGACAGCTATGCCAGATACAAAGGTGAAGCCGTAGAGTAACTGTTTAATGAAGGAACCAGCCTTTTAATGAGTAAGGACTCTAAGGTAGTTAAGTGCTCTGGGTCCCTCGTATAACCAATAATGTATCTGGCATACTGTCGTTTTGTTTGGAACCCAAATTTTGCCATTCCTTCTCTGTCTCTTACCATGGATGGTTGGTGTCTTAGTTCTCTCTCTCTTGGTTCTATTGCTTTGTTTTTAAAGTCTTTAACTTTTAACTTTTACGGTATTTTAATGATGTAATATTTTTAGTATTTATTTTGAGTTCCTTTTATATGTAATTGTTTTTATTTCTACAGACTGATGATGCACCGTGTTTCTGTGTGCGAAACGTTTCTTTAATAAACTTGATGTCTACTAAGATGTATCACGAAACCCTCTGAAATACTGTGATATTGCTGACTGGAGATTCCATATATATATATATATATATATATATATATATATATATATATATATATATATATATATATATATATATATATATGTATATATGTATATATATATATATTTTATATATATATATATATATATATATATATATATATATATATATATATATATATATATATATAGATATATATATATATATATATATATATATATATATATATATATAAAGTCAAATGCCACAATGCCACAAATGAAAACTGACAAAACGAATTTTGACAACGGAGTGGTTGTTCCTAGGCCTTTCGACACTAGTAAAAGACCATGTGTCGAAAGGCCTGGCAGTGGCATATCATCGTGAATCAGTTATATATATCCATACATATATATATATATATAATATATATATATATATATATTATATGAATATTTATATATATATATATATATATATATATATATATATATATATATATATATATATATATATATATATATATATATATATATGCTCGTATCTCCTATCCCTGTATTTTGCTACGCCGAGACCCACCGCCACCACCACAGGCTGTTCATTATTGTATCCAACGAAGCATCATCTCGTTCTTTACAATAACGGCCGCTTTGTGTACCTTCCAATTCTAGCGACAGTGAACAGAAGCAAGGATTACCCACCGATTGTTTGTAAGTTTGACATTGTCAGTCTTTCTCTCTCTCTCTCTATCTCTCATCGCTCTTCTTCTCTTCTCGATCTCCTCTTGCTCTCTCTCTTTCTCATTCCCTGTCTATCAGAATATTTACAAACAGATACATACTCGCACCACAAACACACACACTAACACACTCATATATATATATATATATATATATATATATATATATATATATATATATATATATAGTATATATATATATACATATATACATATATATATATATATATATATATACTATATACATATATATATATACTATAAATGTATATACTATATATATATATATATATATATATATATATATATATATATATATATATATATATATACTATATATATATATATATATATATATATATATATATATATATATATATATATATGTATAATATAGTATATATATATATATATATATAATATATATATATATATATATATATATATAATTATATACACATACTCACCCAAGCACCCCCACAAAAAAAACACACTCATATATATATATATATATAGTATATATATATAAATATATATATTATAGATATATATATATATATGTATTATATATATGTGTGTGTGTGTGTGTGTGTGGCTTTAGGTAAAACTTAAATTTTGCGTGAAGAATATTATTGGAACAGGGGCATGAGAATGCTTGCTAAAATATTAAATAAATTCAATAAGGGAATTTGCAAAGTTTTAACTAACAGTTTTATATATATATATATATATATATATATATATATATATATATATATATATATATATATATATATATATATTTATATATATGTGTGTGTGTGTGTTTGTGTTAAAAGTTTCCAAACTGTCATTAAACGCTTTTTAGAAAACTGTTCCTAAGGACTATTCCAATAATATTTTTTTTTCACTCATAACTTATGTTTCATCAACGGCCTTGAAAACAATATCCATCTAAAACTGCAATCACTTTATTTAACGTGTAAAATCGCTCATCTTTTTAACTCAAATCTTTTGGACACCCTCCCATCGACCCGGTTCATCAATAACTACGTACATTTTCTCAAATATTTTTAGTTTGCTTTATTATTGTTTCATAAAAAGTGGTTGTGGGATTACGGTATTCCAACCAAAAGTGGTCGATAAAGAATCGTACAGTGAACGCATTCTATCTTAAAAGATGTGAGCACCGAAAGGGTTCATAGTACGAGTGTTCGTTAGTGCGAGAGAACTTAATTTATGACCCCAAGGAATGTAAGCCCCTAACTAAACTTATTCGTAGTACGAGTGCTCATGGTGCAAGTGGAACTTAAGTTTACTGCCCCAGTGGATGTAAACCCCCTTAGTGATTCGTAATACGAGTGTTCGTAGTACTAGTGAATTTAATTTGTGATCCTAGGGATGTCAGCCCCTTAGTGAATCGTAATAACGATTGTTCCTAGTACGATCTTAATTTATGACCTAGGGATGTGAGCCCCTAAGTGATCGTAGTACTAGTGCTCGTGATGCGAGTGAGCTTAAGTCTGCCCGAGTTGATGTAAACCCTTAAGTAATTCGTAGTACGAGTGATCGTAGTGCGAATGAACTTAATATCCAGTCCAGAAAGGATGTAAGTCCCTAAGTGGTTCAAAGTATGAATGAACTTAATGTTTTCCGGAGATCTCAGCTTTAATTTTAGATTCCTGCTGATTTGCAGTTTTCCTGTCGTATGAATTTCGAACAGCCGTAATCGTTTTTTTGTCTTTGGGAAATATATGTTGACAGATAGTAAGGGGTGCTGATTGCTTTTGGGTGGGGCCGAAAAGTCTCATGCGATCCATACTCAAGGTGGTGGTGAGCCCACCCCTCTGCACACCACTTCTTTTGTCTGTTGCACTAAAATTGTAATGTAATTAGATTTCTGCCATTGAATAA
>NC_061094.1:44465059-44485059 GCF_015104395.2 Macrobrachium nipponense
TGTATGAGCCGCGGCCCACTAAACCTTAACCACGGCCTGGTGGTGACCTGTCCTATAGCGTGGCCAGAAGCACGATTATGGCTTTAACCTTAAATAAAATAAAAACCACTGAGGTCAGAGAGCTAAAATTTGGTATATTTGATTATTGAAGAGTGGATGATTAGGATACCAATTGCAGCACTCTAGCCTCAGCATGTTTTTAAGATCTGAGGGGAACAGAAAAAGTGCGGACATGAAAAAGTACGGACGGACAGGACAAAGGCCGCACAATAGATTTATTTCCAGAAACTAAAATTCTACGGGATTGCTGCTAATTATACTTTCTAATAAGACACCAAATGTATTTGTTTTGTCTTAAACTGATGGAATAGTACTAATACTTAAGAATGCGTTTTACTTAGATATTGACGTTAATTTGATAGATTCAATATCAAATTGTTCCTATTAATAACACGACAACTACCATTATTACTTGACTATGGTCCTTTCCCGTTTGCAGTTTTGGGTTAGAATTGTTTTCAGTAAATTCAAAGTTTAACTTTGATATTCTTTTCTTTTTTATTTTCTATTTTATTTACACTAAAATGCTTAAATTTCATTGGATATACCAATGATGGTTAAAAACAATACGAATGATACATTAGTTCTCTCTCTCTCTCTCTCTCTCTCTCTCTCTCTCTCTCTCTCTCTCTCTCTCATGAGTAAAAATCTCTCCTTTCTCACAGGAAAGAAGAACAAACTGCCATCACCTAGTAATATTATATTACAACAATTCTTACAAACAGACCTCAAAGGTATAACAACTGCGTCCCTTTCCCAGCCTTAATTAAATGGAATATATCGTAGCACATTCATTACATTCGCTACAATTGAGTACTCGAAAGGCTTTAGAGCTTCGCATCGCTATGGAGTACAAAGCGAGGTTGAAACAATGAAATGATTTAAGAAACATTACCACAAATCATTTCCCTGTGGCATGATGAACTAGAGCGGTGTAATTAACTGTGGTATATCATTCTCTCCAATAAATAACAGGCTTAACCTATCGTTTGGGTCAATTTCTGGACTATGTAACGCTTCGCTTTTAGTATAAAAAAAAAAAAAAAAAAAAAAAAAAAAAAAAAAAACGAAAAAAAAAAAAAAAAAAAAAAAACGAAAAAATAAAAGATGGACGGCTTAAAATATTGGAAGTTTCAATTCGAAATGGCAAGAGCTTTTTCCTTGGTGTGATTCATCGTGATTTTGCGGACATGTATATGTGTATGTATGCATATATGTTATGTATGTATGTATGTACTATATACATACATACGCACACACACACATACATACGAACATACATAAATACATATCCGCAAAATCACGAAGAATCACACCAGGGAAAAAGCTCTTGCCATTTCGAATTGAAAATTCCAATATTTTAAAGCGTCCCTCATTTATTTTTTCGTTTTTTATGTATTTTCTAAAATTTTTTGTTCTATTTTTTATTGTTTTTCTCTCTACGCTCAGGTCGACAGGGTCCACCTTTGTTGGTTTCGCTTTGCTGTCACCGGGGGTTTTTATCTTTCGCAAAAATAAAAAATAAGAAAAAAAGAAAAAAGGAGAATTCTGACGTGAACGAGAAGTGACTCTTTCCTTCCTTTTAGAGTCAGGGTCTTCTCTCTCTCTCTCTCTCTCTCTCTCTCTCTCTCTCTCTCTCTCTCTCTCTCTTACCAATTTATGCACAGTGTTTATTCCCCGAAGATTTTCGGAGTTGCTTTTAGAAGAATTCTGATGCATTTGTTAGAAAAGGTTTACGAAATATGAGGTCGGATGTTTAAATAACAGTGAATAAATAATGCGTAATGAGGAAGAAATAGGCATATAAAGTTCACATAGGCAGGATGTATGTTCCACCTCTCCTGAGGGATATTTCTGAAAAACGTATCCCTCAGGAATGGTGGAACATAGATCCTACCTATGGGAACTCTCGAGAGAGACTGAGAGTTTCCAGCCCTGTAACTGGCTTATCAACAGCCAATCAGGAGCGTCGTAAGGGACTGTGTAGGCATGAGATGCACGGGTGATGTGAAAATACTATAGGAAGGATTAGCTTTAATATTCAGGAAACACGAACTTTGCGAACAAGACAAATTTGTCTTGGTGTTTGACCCTTAGCTGATGAACCTTCTTCGTAGGCCTATGAAACAACAAATGCCGATGTGGTTTTCTTTGCTTAGGGTTCATCGACGATTAACCAATGAACGTATGAATTTGGCTGCGTGATTTGGCGTACGTTTAGTTATGTGTTTTGGCTGTTTGTTTCTTCTCCGAAGCTTTTCCCTGGCAGTAAAAAAACCTTAATGGACCATTAACCTGAAACGCGTATTCTTAAGAGCCATACTGATGGCTTAACTTCTCGCATTCATACTTTTATTTATTTTTATTATGATTTTTTATTTTTTACTTTGGTCTATCACAATCCTCCAATTCGACTGGGTGGTATTTATACTGTGGGTTTCTGAGTTGCATACTGTCTCTTTAGGAGTCTATCACTTTTCTTACTGTGTGCTGTTTCTAGGAGCACACTCCTCTGCATGAGTCCTGGAGCTACTTCAGCCTCTAGTTTTTCCAGATTCCCTTTCAGGGATCTTTGGATCGTGCCTAGTGTTCCTATGATTATGGATTATTATTATTATTATTATTATTATTATTATTATTATTATTATTATTATTATTATTATTTCAACAGATAAAACCTGTTCACATAAAACATTCTTCCATAGGATGTTGTTCCAACCTCCCACCGCAGACCCCACACTGCAGCAATAACTAAGCCAGTGAATTTTTATCGCCCTGGGGGAGGCACAAACCCGCGACATCTAAGTGGCATGCCACGACACTAGCCACCATACCGGCAGACCAGCTAATTAGATATATTTACTTCTTCATATACAGCGTTCTACCTGTTGGGATTCGAACCCAGCACCTGTAGGAGAGTGAGGCCACCACTCAATTCACCGTGATATGAAATAGCATATCTCTAAACAACTTGCTTGCAATACAAAAAAGAATTACGGAGATTAACTGAAAAGTTAACAAATATATCAATACGATTCGAATCAATTAAATGACAACATATAAACATTCATTGCCCGTTCGAACTAAGAGAGATTCGTTTAAAGAAATGGGGCTACAGAATTCCTTAACAAAACCGTTATCTGTAGGGTTAAGGCTAATGGACGAATGGTAATCATGAAGGAAAGGAAACAGCAAAAAAAAATCTCCAGGGAAATTCCAAATCTGGCTCGAATTGGAAGAAGGTATATATATATATATATATATATATATATATATATATATATATATATATATATATATATATATTGAATATTGAAAACTGGTCGTTTAATCTTTTAATTATATGAAAAATAACCAACAATTGAATCTTCATCTAACAACCTCGTATTATTCAGCTTCGTTCACTTGACGATCATTTTAGATCAATTTCTCCTTGAATTTAATATCTCCCCTTTCCTGCCCTCGCCATAGAATTCCAAAAGTCTTCCTCTCGTTGCCCTCTCGTCAGTAAGAAATGATTACCGTGATTTGGTATTGCTTTGTCATCGAGAGAGAGAGAGAGAGAGAGAGAAAGAGTTGACCTAGCTCCTCGTTCTGTGTTTTTGAGAGAGAGAGAGAGAGACCTACCTCTTCGTTCTGTGTTGAGAGAGAGAGAGAGAGAGAGAGAGAGAGATTTGACCTACGTCTGGGTTGTGTCTTTAGAGAGAGAGAGAGAGATGACCTCCCTCTTCGTTTTGTGTTTTTGAAAGAAAGAGAGAGAGTTAACCTACGTCTGCGTTCTGTGTTTGTGAGTGTGCGAGCGTGTGTGTGTGTGAGAGAGAGAGAGAGAGAGAGAGAGAGAGAGAGAGAAAGTTGACCTGCCTCTTCGTTCCATGTCTTTTTCAGGGGTAACTTTTGTCTATTACGAGTTGCTAGTTTGAAAACTCCTTCCGCTCCTCTGTGCTGGAACAAAGCAGGAGGTCAAGAGATGCTTGGAAGGTCGCGTTTTCTCACAACGTCTGAGCCAGAACCTGAATAGAGAAAGCAAATGGAGAGAGAGAGAGAGAGAGAGAGAGAGAGAGAGAGAGATAGATATGCTAGATGAATGGGATGGGAGCATCGCTTGTTACGAAAAATGAATGATGGTAAACAGGTTCGTTTCAAAATGCCGTAATGAGTTCTCGAATGAGGTATGCTTCTTTTTTTTTATAACTGTTTTCAGTTTTTTTTTATTTGCTTACTGCAGAGTTAGCGGTCTGAAGTTGCAACGTCACTTTTATATTTCTATAAGTGTTCAAGATATTTGCTTACATATCATTTTTTGAAAAATGGTATAACGACTTCTTTTAATTATTTCTGTATAAAAAATAGGAATCGTATACTTTTTTGATATTTCATTCCAGAGACTTTTGTCAAGGAATGAAAATGACTTGGCCTAAAAGAAACCAATTTTAGCCTTAGGCTGTGTTCCCGAATTCAAAGTCTTACAGTTGACTAATCGGTGTAAATATCAATAGTTAATTAAAATGCGTGTGAAGAAAAAAATAATTGAAAAAATAAGACGAGTTCATTGTGACAAAGTTTTACCCCTTTTTAATTATTCCTCTTCCTATTTCCATTTTCTCTTCCAAAACACGTGAAGGCAATTCAACAAGGCGTGATCCGACCTCCAGCTTACTGGGGGCGTTAGAAAAAATCTACGGAAAAATAGCGCGCTGTTTTACCAACGAAAATTAAAATACAATTACACACACTGTATTTTGTTAGAAATATTTGTTTTGTACTATTTAACATGCACATTATTTATGTTTTTACATTTTTATTCTAATAAATAAATTCTATGATGAGAAATCATAGAATTCCTGTATCTTTAACTCGACGCGAAGCACCTTTTTCAGGCCTTTTTAGGCTTTATAAAATATGGCTTTCCTACCCCCAACAAAAACAAGAAGAAGAAGAAGAGCAATAAGAACAAGAACAAGATAATACTTTGTAGGTTTACTCCCCGAGAAAGCAATCGAAAAAAGTAAAACGAAAAACTCACGAAATAGAAAGATTTTTATTTTCCGGTTAAAGGAAAGAAACTATATATAATTTTACTCCTGACATCCATTACGGCCCCACGGGCACTTCACCGCTCTGAAACCCAATTATCTCATCGTCTAGAGAACTTTCATTTCCTATTAGGGATAAACAAGACCACCCCTATCAAAAAAAACCCTCACATTTCTATTAAGAAAGACGTGACTCTCCCTACGCTGGGTTGATTACACCCGAAGTATGAAAAGTTCCTTTGGGAAATTTATGAGTCGCCTCAAAGAACGCCACGGGTCGCTTGCTTGCACTGGATGACTCGATGGCTACGGGGAATGAGTTTGTTTAGGAAGTGTCTGTGTATATGTATATATATATGTGTGTATGTATGTATATATAGCTTACTATATATATATATATATATATATATATATATATATATATATATATATATATATATATATCAGTAGAAGGATCCACAGTAATATTCTTGTTTACAGACGAAATATATTTGTGGAAATATTTACAAATTTTTCGTCTTGACAAATAAAATATTACTGTGGATCCTTGTACATATTTCGTAGAAGCGATACGGTGTTTTTTTTATATTGCATATATATATATATATATATATATATATATATATATATATATATATATATATATATATATATACATATATATATATATATATATATATATATATATATATATATTATAATATACATATATATATATACTATATATATATATATATATATATATATATATATATATATAAATATATATATATATATATATATATATATAGATATATATATATATATATATAATATATATATATATATATAATATATATATATATATCTCAGTAGAAGGATCCACAGTAATATTCTTGTTTATCCCAGACGAAATGTATTGTGGAAATATTTACCAATTTTCGTCTTGATAAACAAGAATATTACTGTGGATCCTTCTACTTATTTTTTAGAAGCACGATACGGTGTTTTTTATATGCATATATATATATATATATATATATATATATATATATATATATATATATATATATATATTATTTTTGAAATCCTACTTTCCATTAATTAAGAAAGACTTCCAACATGACGTATCATACTTAATAGTAAGTAATGCACAGACATTGTTAGTGTTATTCAGTCACATTTCCTTGAATCTTTAAAGTAACTGCCAATATGAATTTAAACGTATTTAGCAGTGACGTTAGTCACCGATAATTTGATTTATCTTTTCGAAATACAGCTGAAAACCTTTGAGAAAGGTCTTTATGATTTATTGCTCAAGACCTTGGTTCAACCAGTACCAAAGCTGCCTGTCTCTGCGAGTGTCAACCTATGCTATCTCTTCTTTCAAGATCTGCAAAATCCTAACGTAGCCATTAGACCTGTAGGGCAAATGACCGAGCGGTGACATAGTGGCCACCGATCCCGGTAAGCGGCCACCTTCCCGAGAAAAACGCTTGAATTCGCTGCCATGAGTTGTGGTTCATCAAGGTAGCACACCGAGACCTCTACGCTCCTCTCGAAGTAAGCGTTTTCTCCGAAATTACGAAATAATGGCACAATTCAAGCGCTTTTTCGGGAAGTGGCCGCGTTCCGAGAGAGGTGGCCGCTATTTCACCCCTCGGACATTTATTATTATTGTGATTTTCTAAGAATTGATTCAGTGCCGTAATAGATTCACACCATTACAAGTAAACTATCATAGTGTGTGTGTAGATATGAACTTTTACACAGTGGCCGATACAGATCGCTAGCTGCAAATTTTGGAGGAAGCATTTTCTAAACTCCGACTGAATTTATTTGTACGTATGTCCACAAGCTGTGGAAATGGAAGTCAATCCGTATGATTTACGGACCAGCCATTAACGACTGACGTGTTCGCATTTCACGCACAATCCGCAAAACAAAAAGGACGCCGTTTTCTATAGAAAAGTAACAAATCGAGAAACATTACAAAAATTCACAAAAGTATATGAGAGTTTTAGAGTACGACGAAGCAAACCACGAGGGCGAAGACTAGAGAGAAGAAGAAGAAGAAGAAGAAGAAGAAGAAGAAGAAGAAGAGGAGAAGGAGGTGGAGGAGGAGGAGGAAGAAAAAGAAGATAAAATTTTTGGAGGCCGAAGTCCTTTTCTGCACCTGGTTCTCATAAGATGTCAACCGCAGACGGCTGAACGTAATGCAACATGGTGGGAACGGGAAAGTTTTTCCCAGGCTTTCACGCCTGTTTTCTATATTGTTCCTTTACATGGGCTCAGTTTATTTTGCTTCCTTTGCAGAAGCATAGTATGTGTCCCTTTATATTGGAGTATGAATTTGTAGAGGTATGTACTACGTACGCATATGCGCGCATTCATATGCACAACTGTATGTATATGCATCACACAATATCCAACCCACTTGTAGATATACAAAAATAGTTTCTTCATGTATATATGTTTAACTTCTATTACGGGAATCAAACCTCGATGAAAAGTATAGAGTAAATAAAGACACAGATGCATTAGTAGTACTATAGTAGATTCACATCAACTGTGTATTTGATGTCTAGGCCAGTCCCTTACGATGCTCCTGATTGGCTGTTGATAAGCCAATCACAGGGCTGCAAACTGAGTCTCAGTCTCTCTCGAGAGTTCACATGGGTAGGATCTATGTTCCACCTCTCCTGAGGGATACGTTTTTCAAAAGAGGTGGAACATATATCCGCCCTATGTAACTCTCTCGAGAGACGGAGAGTTTCCAGCCCTGTGATTGGCTTATTAACAGCCAATCAGGAGCTGTCGTAAGGGACTGGCCTAGACGTCACCTGCACGGTTGATGTGAATCTATTATAGTATTTTGTGAATATAGCTTATTAGATAGGTGACACCTGAGACCCTTGGCTGCAGCTTATCAATTTTTAAAGTTGAATAAAGTTATACACTACAAATGTGTCTCGCATTTCAAATGCTCCGAGATGTTGTTTCTATATGCTTTGCAATAAGGATCGAAATAATGGCGCAGAAGTGAATGTAAATGATAAAAGTGTGAGGTTCAAGGCATTCTACAAATGAATAATGGATTATTCATTCTTATGAATGTTATCTCTGCAATACAAAACACTTCGCCAAAGGCCGACAATTCTTTCAAATTCGTTTTTTTTTTCAAATTATCATACTGATTTGCCTAAAGTTTTGAGATACCAGGATCTTAGAACACGAATTCAGAACTAACCAACAAAATCAGGGTTCGTGACAGCCAACACGCCAAACCACTCCGCGGTGCAGCGCCATCTATGGGACTAATTAGTCAAGACAGTGACCATCCAAAACCCATGTTAGGCTAATGTCCGAGAACCCCTACCCCTCTCTCTCTCTCTCTCTCTCTCTCTCTCTCTCTCTCTCTCTCTCTCTCTCTCTCCCCACCCCCAACCCCATCCCTACCAGAGCACTCGGCTTATAGTGCATCGTCGGTACCTGCCGCTGATACGAAGATGAATTGGACGAATTCGAAACCTAGACAGGAATCCAAATCATGCCAATTCACCTGAGGCTGCACAGACGTGTCGAAGTCTGCCGATAAATCTCTGGAATCGCTGACTGGAATCTGAAACTTGGGAATGAATATTCGCGCTTATGACACGTCACGAAGGATTTGAGCTTTACAAGAGACAATGAATACAGATTTAACTTTTGGCTGTTATGATTCCTATTGAGCCACTTTACTAGATAGACATTCTTGACTATATGAATTAAGAGCCTTCTAAGACATTGCTGTATTAGACAGACCACTCATTAGTGTCTTTGAAAGCTCTCCAAGGAACATAGCAAACGCTTCTCTCTAGACGAAGAAGAACACCTTAGAAATGTATGATATTTATAAGCTGATGCTAGAATATGAAAGGAAAGTATATATTTATCTTATGGTCGAATTTATGGTCATATTCCATTTGCTCTCGACCGTATCAAGAGCCTGTCTTTGCCTCTCTCACACTCTGTTTCTCTGCCTGTCATTTTCCCCTTCCCACCTCCCCCCTCTCTCTAATCTTTTTTTTCTTTTTATTATATATATATATATATATATATATATATATATATATATATCATATAGTATATATATATATATATATATATATATATATATATAAGCGAATACCACAGGCGGAAAATAATAGGCGTATATAATGAAATCCCGTGCATCTACTGGGATTTTTTAACCATATGTATATTATACACGCACATATAACACAATCACACACACACACACACACACACAAACACACACACACAAACACACACAAACATTTATATACTTATACATTTTTTTTATAAAAGGCTTGAGTCACTTTACTGTACAGACTCGTCTACATTAAAAAGATTTTCCCATGAAGGTTGATGCTCTTCAAAAATAAAATGGAAACATAATACAGAACAAAGAAAAATACAAGTTTTCTATTTCTAATTATGTTATTTTTTTATTCAGCCGTGATGATGATGCCAGAGGCTGTTTGACTTTTTCCTTTGTTTTCTCGTTGTTTTGTTGTTGTTGTTGTTGTTGTTATTGTTGTTGTTCTAAATAAATGAAATATCGACGGCAGCTGGATTTGAAACATAGCAAATAAAGTGATGAACTATATACGCTTACGAGAGTAAAATAGTTTTAACATGTTTTGTGAACCATGCATTTTATATTTAATTACTTATGCAAATTTCAAGTCATATGTTGATTACTTGTGACTTTGGAATCTGAATAATTAAAGGCTACTTAGTTGTGGCTGCCACAACTAAGTATTCACAAATGAAAATGATCATAATGAATAAAATAGCATCGCTGGAGTTCCCCCCCCAGACCCCTCCCCCACCCCACCAGCGTTATATTCCAGCCTGAGAAATACCATGTCTTTTATTAATGGAATGATTCGTAGTTTTCTGTCGTTCACGATAATAATCATAAATTCAAAAGTTTGAGGATTTAGATCAAATATATTTATAATAAATTCATACTTGAGTCTCGTGACTTTTTTGAAAATTTCTATACAAAAGACCATTTATTTATTTTAATTTATTTAACTTATTTACTTTATTCATTTATTTATTTATTTATTTATTTATTTATTTATTTTTAAATTTATCTATTAATCAGTTAATTAATTAATTTATTTATTCATGCAAAGGTATGGCCACCTTTAAATGTGAGATCTATTACACCTGAGAGATATCAGGAGTGGTTTTTTTTCTCTAAACAAAATAATTGCTTCAAAAAAGTCTTCAAGGAAAAAATCAAATAAAAGTAACTAACATGCAACACTCACACGTACACAAACACATACACACACACACAAACACACACACACACACACACACACACACACAACACACACATATATATATATATATATATATATATATATATATATATATATATATATATATATAGATATTACTCCTAGGGTTATGATTAATGATATATTGCCAGTATGTTCGCTGTGACCTATTGGAATGTGAGAACAAAACCGAAACAACGACCTGAGAAAAGCTGATAAATGGTTTCTGTCTGCATAGTTAGACAAGAAAGAAAAGTGCGAGCCACTGGTTGCTTGGGAGAGAGAGAGAGATTGTGTTTGCCTGGTGCTCGAGTTACACGTTTACCAAATGAATAACAAGTTCATATCCTCGTTACAGGTGGTGCGCTGGCAAAAAGCGTATAAAAGGTTTTTTTTATGCCTAGGTACGCTAATGAAGAGATAGGTGACCAGTTAGAAAATAAAGGGTTATGGCTTAGTGATAGTTTTCGAACGACAAAACCTTTGTGGGATTGTGGAAAATTGTTAAATTTGTTAGTTTTCAGTTACTAAGTGAGAAGAAAATGAGAAATATCTATCCGTTAACTGTGAAGGGAGAGGGAAGGATTTTATTGGACTCAGCATTTTTCCCAAGCAGTCCGCCTAGAAGCAGTTGCAGACTCAGTGGGACTTTTGTGTGTGATGGTTGAGTGCATTCCTGCGTGTGTTACGGGCGTGTCTTGCGTGAATTCCGAGTTCTTTTGTTCCCATTATGGAGTGGTGAGTGTTAAAAAACATTGTTTTTTAAGGGGAGGGTTTTTTTTTTAATATTTCAGTGAAATGGGACTGGTTTAAGAGGTCAAATTTTTTTTCTTTCCCCATAGTAGCAGAAAGTGACGTGTTTTCTTTATTGGGCGTGTTTAGAATAGACGCATTCGTCTTTGTTTAACACAAGGGTGTATAAAGATGTTTTTTAATGCATGCGAACTGTGCTTGGATAGCATATTTCGCTTGGAGACAAAGCGGCCACTGATTTTACAGGCTCAGCACATTTCTGCTAACCGGCGCAGAGAGGCGCGTTGCAAGGGAGTATGCCTGCCTCGGGGGATAGCGCATGGGAGGGTACTACTGGCCTGCCTAAGGGGATATTGCAAGGGGACTACCGGCCTGCCTCGGGGGGATATGGCATGGTAGGGTACTACTGCTGCTACTATTGGTGTGCGCCTCAGGGGGTTCCTCAGACACTTCAAGGGGAGTGTTCTATCGCTTCACTGAGGGGTGTTTCAATGCTCAGTGGGGGGAGAAACCTTTTTTCCTCAGTGGGGGTGAACTACTATTTTTTTTTCTTCTTGTTGGGGTGTCGAGAGACGAATTTGCCCTTATTGAAATGATTTTTCAATGCCAGGATATCAGCTGATTGATTAGTTGATTAAGTGAAATGCCCGTAGAGCTCTTTTTTAGAAAAGAGATTTTCTTTCTCGTGAATGAAGAGAAAAGAGAATTGAAATGCATTGTATGGGTGTATGTTTTCCTTATTCTTTGGAAGACACAAATATAATGGGGACACACAGATTATTATTATTTTTTTTATTGTGTTGGAGGGATTACTTTGAAATGCCGGTGATTGGTGGTGAATGGTGATGCCCGATGCGATGAGTGGTGTTGTATAGGTGGTTGGTGGTGTGGGTTCAGCATTACTGATGTATGCTATTTGAATTACACCCTTACTTGAGATCTTTGCAAGAGAATTGTTACTATGGAGAGTTATTATTATTATTATAACTGTTATTGTATGAGATGTGTCACGGGAGGGTTGCTTAAGTATAAGTTGTCATTACTTGAGACTTGTTTTACGAGAGATTTGAGATATTTCATGGGAGATTATGTTTTATACTTATTACAGATAATTATTCATGGAGAATTATTACAATGAATTAATGGGAGAAATCTTGGGGTTAATTATTTGCTGAGTTTTTGTAACTTTGGAGAATGTTTCAGTGATTCAAGAGCGATGAGTTTTGCTGAATCTTGATGAATCTGGCTGAATCTTGGTGAATTGTGTTGAATCTTGCTGAACTTTTGTAAATTTTGTGCTGAATTTTGTGCTGAACTTTTGGAGAATGGATAAGCATTAACATTGGTGATGTTTTTTTATACTAATACTGGTGATTTTGATGATAGCAATTTGGTGATTTTGCTGATAATGATATTTCTGATATAATTTTTTTTTATGCTAATACGTGAGTGTTGTAATGCTATCAAGGGTGTGAAATCTTTTTTTGAATTTGGGAGGAACTAACAACACATTATTTTTGTTTTTTTTCCTTTTTTTATGAGTTCAGCAGATGATTGCTTAACATCTAGTGAATCACGGAGATAGTTAACAGTGCCGTTGACTTTTTCGTTCTCCTATTTTAGAAGTTAGCCATCGCTGACACAAGTTTTTTTTATTTTTTTTTACCAAGGGTGAATTTGAGTTTATTTTTTCTCTCCAGTTGGCGTGGAATATATTTTTTTGTGTCTCAGTTCATGACTTAGAGTCATTGTTCGGGAACGTGTTTGTGTTTCAGCTATTTGATGCTGTAGAGAAATTTACGAGAGAATTCTTGCACTGTTTTGAATGCATACGTAATGGCACTACATTTTTTTTACTCTGGGTATTTGTGGTTCCAGAAATTGTGAGTTTTCTTGCACAATACATTTGTTGTATTTGTGACAATTTTGTGAGAAATAGGAAACTTGGCTAAGTTTCTATGGCCTATGTTGTAGTGCATATGGAGAAGTCTTGGCTTAAGACACTGTGAATTTGGAGTTCTGTTATAATGAGTTTTGTGGCACATTGGTGATTTTTTCAGAATTTTCTAGACAGTTTTATTTGCTGAGTTTTGCCCGCCTTTTCCCTTTTTCAGCAATTATGCTAAATGGAGAGAGTTTTTATAGTTTTTGACTATAACATTGAGTTATTTCCTGGAGAATTGAGATATATTATTTGGAGATATAATTGGAGGTATATATTATTTTGGAGTTATAATTTGAGATATAATATATTGGAGATATATTTTTGGCCATTTTGATATTTGCCAATGGTGATGAGAGCTATGTTTAGTTCAATTACTTTGCAGCCATCTTTGTTGCAATTGAGACCTTGGTTGGAGATTATGGGGCAATATTTGTGAGTGTATGAGTTAGATGCTTTGAGTCCACATTTTTTTGGAGATAGGATTTCATTTTTTTTATATTCCTTTTTGGAGATATATTTTTGGGAGCCTTGTTTTATTCCACATGGAGTATTGGGAAATAGAGGTAAATATTTTTTTTATTGCCGAAATAGAGGTGATTATTCTTTATTCCTGGAGTGATGGTTTTTTTATTAACATATGGCTATCAGAGAAATAGGAGGGAATAGTGGATGTGGTTACTAATCAAATGGAGGAAATATTTTTTTTCACTGGAGTGCTCTTATTATTAATATGGTGTCACATATTTATGTGTGGAGGTGGAATTAATCTTTGGCGGTGACCCTTTTATTGTGGTTATGGGAGGTTTTGTTTTTTCGAGCCAAGAGAAGATTTCTGTGGTTCCTTCTTTTTGGTTTCGTGACTATTTGGAGGCGAGTGGCATTACTACATTGTGTTTCTATGGAGATGTGTGCATTTTTTATGTTCACAAGTGTATTATTCTTGGAGGCATATAATTGGGCAAAGTCATGTTGAGAGAATACGTCTTTGAGACAAATTTTTGAACACATTAGTCATATCCTGGAGGTTAATTTTGTGAAACGCCCTTACTTCATGTCAGTTAGACGTTTTTTTGAAAATCATGAGTTTTTCCAAACTTGTGTGTCTGACTGGACATTTTTTATGCTGCTGTTTGAGCACACGTCCGCAGGTGGATTTTTCTGCTGACAAGCGATGTGATGAGCCGTGTGCTGTTCCTTTTCCTTTAGTGGTGATTGCTCAGAATTTTTGTAATATCTGGAA
This sequence comes from Macrobrachium nipponense, assembly GCF_015104395.2. NCBI lineage: Eukaryota > Metazoa > Arthropoda > Malacostraca > Decapoda > Palaemonidae > Macrobrachium > Macrobrachium nipponense. The sequence continues at coordinate 44,479,409 of NC_061094.1, forward strand.
ATGTTGACAATAGCATTTCACGAAAGCGCATGTGTAAGAGTTTGCTTTCTGGCAAATTCCGTAGCTATTCATGGGCCATTTTTTGGTAAAAATGTGTGTTATGCATATTATACATATATTATGTATTTTGTGATGGGGGAAATTTACTTGTGGTTATCTTTTTTTTTTTTCTTCCTTTTTCCTACTGAGAGATGTAATTTTGGGATTGAGCTTAAATAGCATTTCTTTTTTTGGACGGGAGATGTGGTTTATCGGGGTTGTTATTTACATAAATGGGAGAATTTTGATTTACATTAAGTCTCATTGTGATTATTTAATATTGCTGATTTTGTGAGTTGCTTGAATATCAGAGCTTGAGAGAACATTTTTGGGTCTGGGCTTGTTACGTGATTTTTTTTTCCTTGGGCTCATTGACTTTTTTCTTTTTTTTGTTTTTTTTTACTTATGAGAAACATTCGAGTTTGAAATGTGAGTGCAGAAATCCTTGGAGTTGCTGTGAGTTTTGGGGTTGTGTGTGTGCTGATGTGTGAGTTTGGAGAATTGAGTTGGAGAACTTGATGTTTTTTTTTTTCTTTGAGAGTTATTATAATGACTTATGATCTAGTAGTCATATTAAATGGAGTTAATTGGGAGACGTTCAGTTAGTATTTCTGACTTTTTGAGATCATTGTTTGATAGAAGTAGTATGTCTGGGGTGGTTTAATTTCTTCGAGTTTGACTGATGACTTTGACTGACATACTAACACACCAAAAAGTCGTTTCCCAACGCTAGCAACACGTCCACCAGCCGTGCAGAGAGTGTTGCTGTCGTTTTATCCATGGCGATCACGAGAGTCTACAAGTTCTACGGCGTGTCTTTTGGAGATCTGCAGAAGTCGTTAGAAGTCCTCTACAATGAGGGAGGCATTCCGTCTTCCTACAGTTAGCTACAGTCTGTTTTGAAAGTTGCAGACAAGCAAAGAGGGATATTCAAGAATCCAAGATGAGAGAAAATTCTAGTGGGTATTGGAGAAATGAAGCATGATAAGACTTTATTTTATAATGCCAGAGATGTGCAGTTATACTTATATTTTATTTTAAGCCAGCCAATGTGTTTTATGTTATAGAAGCTATTTTGTTTGACCATTTTGCTAGGCGGGAGCTAGCATTTATTGGTGGCCGAGCTATATTACTCCTAGGGTTATGATTAATGATATATTGCCAATATGTTCGCTGTGACCTATTGGAATGTGAGAACAAAGGCGAAGCAATGACCTGAGAAAAGCTGATAAATGTTTCTGTCTGCATAGTTAGACAAAGTCAATGTACGAGTTCATGGGCTCTTTCAAAGTGCCTTTGGGAAACTGGTTGCAGCCAGTAATGTGAGGCGTTGTCGAAATGTGCATTCGTATGTGCGTGTGCGCCTCTTCCTTTTAAAATGTATCATACCCAAGTCTATGTGGATTTGGATAGAGGCATCTTGAGAGAAAGGCAGAATGCCGTGGAAGCTCAGCGAAAGTTTATTTAAATATTGTGTGTGAAATATTCCGGCTGCTTGGTGAGTCTTATACTGTTTTAGCCAAAGAGTGGCTTGTTGTCTATTTAGATATTTATAGGAATATCCAATCTTTGTTAAGCTTTGTTGTTAAACTTATGTGTACTTACGAGTGTTTCTCGTGTCTTTGAAACAGACGGTTCTAGCGTAACCATGGTGGGGGGGGGTGAGGGGGGGGGGGACTGAGAGGGTTCCCGATGGGAGAATAGACATTTGGTGTGACAGATACTTTTTAGACATTTTACTGTTGGGGTTTTTCAGTTAGTCAGTAAGACTTGGTTCATTATATTTTGTTGCCAAATAAATGAATTTTTTATAATGCAATCTCTCTCATTTTGATTACCACCCTGTTAGAGTGGAGAGAAAGAGATGGAGAGAGAGAGAGAGAGATTGCCTGCTTAGAGAGAGAGAAAAAAAAGAAAAAAGAAAAGTCGTGAGCTGCTGGTTGCTTGAGAGAGAGTGAGATTTGTGTGTTTGCCTGCCGCTCGGAGTTACACGTTTACCAAATGAATAACGAGGTTCATATCCTCGTTACATGTATATATATATATGGACAGTCAGATGTACCTAAACACATATGACTGTTACATTGATTTTTCTTATTCTTTTTATTAGGCAAACATTTATTTCTTAGTAGAGTAAAAATGAGTAAGAAAAATATGTTATTGAATGACAATTTCATTTAATAACTACCAAAGGATTGGACTGTTATCTACTTTATATTTGCTATAATTCATAATTCAAATTGCATTTCCTAGATGTCTTTGCTACATTTTTATCTTTAAAGGATCTGGAAAATTATCAATTATTTCGTCCTGTTCGTTAAACTTTTCCATTACTTTATAGTTTTTTCAGCACACCTACACAAAATCTTACCTTTAGAAACGAACAACACTTGAAGTTATCATACATCATGCACGTGACTCTTGTTTCCGGCCACCAAGCTCCTTCGTTTTATATTCCGTTTGACCTTTAAGACTCTCTCTCTCTCTCTCTTTCTCTCCCTCTGAGAAAACTTTTTAACACCCGCACAACTCTTATCCTTAGAGCGACAATATGCATATACTACTCCTGTCTCAAGTCATTCTTCTCTTTCTTTTTTGTCAACCTATTAACCTTTCAGAAACTCTCTCTCTCTCTCTCTCTCTCTCTCTCTCTCTCTCTCTCTCTCTCTCTCTCTCTCTCTCTTAGAATTGTTTTTGATAGCACCCACTAACTCATTTAGTTATACATCTTGAATGTACACTTGTTAGTTTCCTGTTTCCAAGAGTTTTCGTTTTTCACCTTTTCAGAAAATCTCTCTCTCTCTCTCTCTCTCTCTCTCTCTCTCTCTCTCTCTCTCTCTCTCTCTCTCTCTCTCTCTGAGAATTGTTTGTAAAGTCTCTCAAAAGATGCGGACATCCTCATTACTCTGTAACGTTTTACCCTTTCACACATTTTTAATTTTGGAATAAATCAAGTTTGTTTAAATAAATCTGTTTTGGTTAGAATTTCCATCTGATCTTCAGAAATATTTCGAATTAGCTCGTCACTGACGAGACATTTCAAACTCTGCAATTTCATATTTATCTCTTTAATTAAGATAGAAAAGACTGTGCTTTTATTTTGCTTGTAGCGATCCTGTTACCAATTACGTATTTCAGTCTATTATTTCCTTCCAGTATTTCAATTTCCCAAGCCTGGCACTTTTGTTTATGTAATTTTCCACAAGGTTCAGTATTCTATAACCTTTCCTCTTTTTGAAAAGACAAATAATATTGAAATGATTTCAGGAAATGAAATATTAAATATAGCAACCATGAAATAAAAAACTGTTTTTTATGATGCACTAACGCAATCCTTTTCAGGATAATTTTTGCACCTTTTATGCGAGAGAATCTCTCTCTCTCTCTCTCTCTCTATCTCTCTCTCTCTCTCTCTCTCTCTCATCTCTCTCTCTCACATTCCAAACCTTAGAAATAGTCATATCCCTCCACCACACTTTCGTCAGACTTGTATTTCCTGAGCGATTGAAATGCACATTTTCCTTAAGCCTAAAAAAAATTTAAACTTTCAATTCAATAAACCAATTTTTTCCCCAATATATTTTCCTTTTGTACTTTTACCCTTCCTTTCAAAATTCTCGAAGGAGTATCGGCTTATTCTACCTTTTTTTTTTTATTTTTTTTTTTGTGGCAGGGGGGGAGGGGGGGGGAGGAACTTGAACGCTTTTAACTTGATAGAATGCAAATCACCTGTCTACACTCTAAGACTATTCTCCATACCAAAGGTATAGTGTGAAATGTTGCACATTTGAAGAGAGATAAGTTTTATTTCTCTCTCTCTCTCTCGTCGGCAGAGTGAGGGAATGGAATTTCACATTCTTTGAGGAGAGATAAATTTCCCCCTTCTCTCTCTCTCTCTCTCTCTCTCTCTCTCTCTCTCTCTCTCTCTAGTAGAGTGAGGGAATTTCACATTCTTTGAGGAAAGATAAATTTCCTCCTCTCTCTCTCTCTTCTTCGCTTCCTCTCTCCTCTCTCTTCTCTCTCTCTCTCTCAGTAGAGTGAGAGAATTTCCCATTCTTTGAGGAGAGATAAATTTCCTTTCTTTCTCTTTCTCTCTCTCTTTCTCTGTCTTCATCTCTCTCTCTCTATCTCTCTCTGTCTCTCTCTCACTCTCTCTGTTCCTCTCCCTTTCTCTCACTTTCCTTTCAATCCCTCTCTCTCTCTCTCTCTCTTCCTTTGTCTCTCTCTCCCTCTCCCCCTCACTTACATTCTACCACCTGTGTGTGTTGTGTGTGTGTGTGAGTGTGTGGAAGAATGCTTTGCTTAATAAGGACGAACGAGCGAGTAACTGAACAGAAAAGTATTATTATTATAAAGAATTCTAAAGAGGTACTGCTGGCAAAGGAGCTCCCGCCCAAAAGAAAAACATTTCGAATGGCTACAATCTTTCTGGCGTCTTCCAAGACAAAGGATTAGTTGGATGGACTTCTCGAAGCGGAGCAGATGTAGGACAGTCCGAGGTGATAAGGGGGTGTGAGAGGGAGGGGAGGGGATAAGCCAGTGACGAGGAGGATAGGGAGAGGCGAAGGGAGAGGATTTCCGCAACGGCCTCTGTAAATGTTTTGTTAGTTCCTGTTTTTCTTTCCCCTTTCACAAATAATTACTTTATGGCCATTTGTCACGAAAGGTCTTGAGGACATGCATACATGCTCACTCATTCGTGGTCCAGTGGGTAGGAGCTGTCGCCTCACTAGGGATACACGAGCTGTCAAAATTCTTTTGTCCAAATTTGCTCAAATTATCATAATGCCTCTACTCGTTTATAATGTGAATGATAGAGATGGTAGATGAACGACTGTGTTGGGTCACCCTTAGTCGACACTTTATGGTACACACATGCACACACTGACAACACACACACTCTATATATATATATATATATATATATATATATATATATATATATATATATATATATATATATTAATCTACAAATGTCCTTTCATACCAATTCACTCTTACCTCGGAATTAATATATGTCATATATGTTAACCGAACGGGAAATTTTTTTTAGTGATAATAATTTCGTCCTCTCGTGGGTTCGAACCAGCAGACAGGAGGTAAAGTGAATTGGATATTAAAGGACATTTGTAGTTCCATGTATCTATCTATCTATAAATATATATATATATATATATATATATATATATATATATATATATATATATATATATATATATATATATATATATGTATATGTATGTATGTATTACACATATATATAAGAAATTTATGATAAAATGGGAGAGATATGATTTAGGGTGCTCTGATGACATGCCAAATATAATTACATCCTTCTTTTGTATGATATTTTGAATATATTATTAGCAAATACATACTCACATTTTAACTTTCAATTTTTGCTTTGTTAAACTTCAGTATTTCGCCTTGAAGAACTGGCAACGAAAGAGACACAACATCGTAGTGCAAGATGAGAGAGAGAGAGAGAGAGAGAGAGAGAGAGAGAGAGAGAGAGAGAAATCAGTACCGGGCGACTGGAAAGCATGGCTCGCTGAACTGCCATTCGCCCAGTGAGAATCCAGACCTTGAATATGTCCTGGCATTTCCATCTT
>NC_061094.1:44492559-44502559 GCF_015104395.2 Macrobrachium nipponense
TATTAGTTCCTTTTACGATTACAAACTTTCCCATGATGAGAAAGAGTGCCATTAGATTGGAATACATTTTCTAAGAGATACGAGACCATAGGAGAAGAAGGAAAGATGGAAAACAATTGACAATTATTTTCAAAATTTACGATCACAAAAGCACACAAAAGCGACCCTAAAAAAATAAGAAGAAGAAAAGGGATTTACTTTTTAAATGAAACAATAAAACTAATATAAACGAATAATGAAAAAATCAAATACCCTGAGAATTATTAGTTATTAGATTCGTGGCGAGACTGACTGCTGTCTATTAGTCGGGTGACGGAAGGGGATAGACTGATTCAATTATGTCAATTGACATCGCAACGATTGTGGCTTCCTAAACAAGATGGTAATTACCTGCTGGAATAATTTACTCTTAATAATGTAAAGTATTCCCCATGAACGCTCTTTCGGTCTATATAACCACAAATCTCACCTAGGTAACCTTGAGCTAAAAGATTCTCCATAAACAAAGCAAAAATATTCAGTTTCATTTCCAAAAGGTAAAATACTTCCTGGAATCAAGTAAGTCTAAAAGTTCAAAAAGTGAAGTGAAAAATAGGTGAAAGCTTTATTTACAAAACGAAAAACCATAGAAAAACATTTCACATAAAACTGGACGTTAAAAATAGCATGCTGTTACTTCATTCTAAATGGAATAAAACGTTTGTGATAGAATGAAATAGGAAAGTTGAAAAACTGTCTGATGAATTTTACGGTAAAATCAAATTTTTAACGCTGTTGAAATTTATATATATATAGACACACATTTATATATATACAGAGATAAAGGGAAGGAACAGATATATTTAAGAATACAGGAGTAGTAAAAGTTAAGAAAATTGGTCCTCATACCAACTATTGTAATTAATATCACAATGATATCCATACACCTTTGAACGCCCGTCAAAAAAAAGAAAAAAAAAGTAATACGGACGCAGTGAGCCATCGTCTCCCCCCCCCACCCTCAAAACCTTTTGGAATTAATCTTCCGAACTGAATATCGCAAAGCGTAGTGACCAGATGCAGGTTGCTAAATCTTGGGGGAGTGGGGATGGGGGGACGGCATCAGCTTTCTATCAGATTAATTCTCTTAAAGTTATGTTGGATTTTGATTTATTTTTTCAGGTTCTGATAACTTGCTATGATATATATGACGGAAATATTTCTAAAAAATAAAAAAAATACACTGTCTTTACATGTGTGTGTAATTACGTATATAAACCTCATATATATTATATATATAATTATCTAATATTTATGTATATGTATATATGAATATACTATATATATATATATATATATATATTATATATATATATATATATATATATATAGATATATATATATGAGGTTTATATACGTAATAGGAATTATAAATAGTATATATATATTATATATATATATATATATATATATGTAGTGTGTGTGTGATGTGTGTGTGTGTGTTTGTGTGTGTGTGTGTGTGTGTGAATACATACACTCATGTAAAAGACAATGTATTAATTTCTATTCTTTAGAATATTTCTGTCAGATATATCATAGCAAGTTTATCAGAACCTGAAAAAAGAAATCAAACCAACATAACTTCAAGAGAATCAATCTGATAGAAAGCTGATGGATGTCCCCCCCCCCCCCCCCCCACACCCACCCACCCCCCCCCCCCCACCCCACCCCTCGTCACTGCGCTTTGTGATATTCAATTCGCAGGATTAATTCCAAAAGGTTTTGATGGGAGACTGATGGCTCACTGCGTCCTTACTACTTTTTTGACGGGCGTTAAAAGGATTATGGATATCAGTGTGATATTAATTGCCATAGAGGTATGGGGACTATATTCGATGCGTGAATGGCATAGTCCTTTGTTCTATACTCCATAAAACATTCTTCTGTTTTCGTCATTAGTACTTCTAGTTTCCTCTGCAAATTTGCACTCAAACGCTGTACGTCCTCAGTACCATTTTTTTTTCATCTTTTTGTAAATTCCTTTTACTTCATATACTGTTGTCTTTCCATAATTCAATCTCTTTACTGAACTCTCTGCATCTTCAACTGTCACCTCTAAAATCTGTCTTAAATTTATGATAACTCTTTCACTGTTGCATCATCCAGATCTGCATATCTTGGAGACAATCACTTTATGAACAGTGCTATAATCTCCACAAGCATGGTCTCTCGAGTTACATCCTGTATCCTGAAATATATCTGTTCCTTCCTTTTACCTCTATTTGTTACTCTCAAGGAGGTAACTATTCTTATGAGTACTTTTCACATGAAAATGACAATCGTGGATTTCACCCTTGAACTTCCATTTGGTTTCAACTTCAAGCTTAATACCCATATTAACAAATATGTCCAACAAAAGCCACATAAGAATAAATGGATAATTAAATACGAAGAAACTATATTGTTATACATACATACCTATATATGTATACATACATACACATATAAATATCTATCTATCTATATATATATATATATATATAGTATATATATATAGATATATACATACATATATGTATATCTATATATATATATATATATATCTATATATAATATATATATATATATATATATAGATATATATATATATATATATATATATATATATATATATATATACATATATGTATATATATATATATATATATATCATATAATATATTATATATATATAAAGGTTTTTGCACGAAGGAAAAAAATGAAAAGAAAGCGAGATAGCCAAGCACTTTCGGTCCAGTTCGACCCTTTACTCAGGCACAACTGATCTTACAAAGGAAAAACATAGGCAAGGTATGGCTTAATATCCAAACTGACATTACAAGATTAGCAATAAGGTCGATTTCACTCTACAGAAACGAGGAAACGCCTGACGGCAGCCACACCTTGGAGGATACACACGCGGTCAACAGACGATTTTTTCACCCAGAAAACATACTTTTGAAAAAAAGGAGGCATATACAACTTATTATCATGAATTTACAAAAATGTTCCCAAAAATTATTTAATGAAAAGACGAGAAAAAAAATAAATAGATATAAATATATCGAGCAAGAGAGAGAGAGAGAGAGAGAGAGAGAGAGAGAGAGAGAGAGAGAGAGACGAGAGAGAAAATAATAACTATATACATGTGGGACTAATTTATTAGTAGTTCATTTAATTGATTTAAGTTTATCAAAAGCTCACAAAAAGTTTTATAGTGTTTGCTATTAATGAAAAAGAAATGCCTAAAAAATGTTCTTAGCTTACCTGCTTTCGTGGATTTGAAACCATCAAATCAATATTTAAATCGTTTAATGTTAATGTATTGTTCTCTTATAAACAATACCATTAAAGATATGCTAATTAAGAATAGTCCCGTAACAAGTTTCTCACCATTTCGCACCAGACGCCAGGTAGGCCTCCAGGCCTGTCAGCCGTCCTGCTTCAGGAACTGTCTCCATTCTTGGCGATCATCATAGGAGCCTCATCTCATCAACTTCCCACAAATTAGAGCCTCTCCTCTCTACTCCTCTCTCTATGTTTTGTAGCCATCTATTTTTGGTCTTCCTACCGGTCTCCTTCCTTCCGGTGTCCATTCCAAAAAACCTTATAGGATATCGCTCCTCCTCCATTCTTTTGGTGTGTCCAAACCATCTATGCTGTCCTCTCTCCACAAAATCTAGTATCCCCTCCACTCCCAGTTCTCTTCTAATGTCTTCATTTCGTAGCCTATCCAGTCTTGTTACACCTTTTATGAGTCTTAGGGCTTTCATTTCAGCTGCTTGAAAGTTGCTTCTAGTTCTTGATGTTAATGTCCATGATTCATGGCCATAAGTCATATTGGTCTTAAAATAGAGAGGTAGATTATGGTTTTCACTTTGCGAGGTATATTTCTGTCTTTCATTAGTGGGTAAAGCAGATACAGATTGTTACTGAATTTCTGTATCCGGGTAGTTGATTTCCAGTTTTTTTTGAATCGTTCTGGCACTAACTCCTGCTCCTAAGTATTTGAAATGTCTACACTGTTTCAATGTTCTGACCTTCTCATTCTACATCTACGTTACTGGTGTTCGTGATAGGTTGCATGATCTCTGTTGATAGGTGCATGATCATGCACCATAACAAATAACAACATCTTTAAAAAATTCCTTGTAAGGATTGCCCATCGTTTTACGTTGGTCATTCAAGTAAAAAGTTATGTGTACGTATTAAGCAGCATATGTATTCAGTTAGAAAAGCCCAGACTTCAAATGCCTGTTCATCCATCTGAGTGAAAAATATCATTGTATTAATTGGGGTGATACCTCTGTAATTGCTAGATCTAATGATTATGTTTCACGAAATTCACTGGAATCAGCAATTATACAAATCACTAATAAAACAACCTAAACCTTAGTCCGGGTATGTACCATTTCGACCCGTATATTTTGTAAAATGTTTATGAAGGACCTTAAAATAAATGAAATACTAATAAATTAGTCCCACATGTATATAGATATTTATTTCTCTCTCTCTCTCTCTCTCTCTCTCTCTCTCTCTCTCTCTCTCTCTATCTCTCTACTCTCTCTTGCTCGATATTCTTCTCTCCCTCTCTTGCTCGATATATTTATATATATATTTTTTTTCCTCGTCTTTTCATTAATAATTTTTTGGGGAACATTTATGTAAATTTTCATGGTAATAAGTTGTATATGCCTCCTTTTTTTCAAAATATATTGTTTTCTGGTGAATCGTCTGTTGACCGCGTGTGTATCCTCCAAGGTATGGCTGCCCTCAGCTTCCTTCCTCGTTTCTGTAGAGTGAAATCGACCTTATTGCTAATCTTGTAGTGTCCGTTTTGATATGAAGCCTACCTTGACTATGTTTTTTTCCTTTGTAAGGTCAGTTGTGCCTGAGTAAGGGTCGAACTAGACCGAAAGTGCTTGGTTATCTCGCTTTTCATTTTTTTTCCTCGTGGCAAAACTTTTATTTATACATAGCCTCACGTTTTATATACTTCGTGATCAAGTTATTCGATATATATATATATATATATATATATATATTATCTATATTTATATATATATATACATATATATATATATATATATATATATATATATATATATATATATATATATATATATAATATAACACACATTTCCGTACGTGTACGTAGGATTAGAATTAAATTGCCTAGGCATATGATAATTTCGGTATTTCATTATATGTATTTCAAATTATCGTGTCTAGTAAAATTAAAATTTTATACACATATATTTAAGTGCATCGTAGATTTGAGACAAAAAATTTCCCTTCTAATCACTATAATCTTAAACTTTAGCTGTGGTATATTTCTTATGAAATTTGAAATGTTTGTATGTGTATGTATGTGTGTGAAGGAGAAATGTAAAAAAAAAACTGATTATCGGATTTTCTTTTTCCCAAACTGAAGTTTAACCCTGAGGAAATAATTCAGTTTACGACCCGAGTAAATCGACTGTTAATAAAGTTCTTTTATTAAAATACCAAAGAGAATTTTCAAAGCCACAAACAGATACCAGCTATAAGAGAATTAAGGTTTCCCTCCAGTCTAATTCATGAAAATGCAAAATTTTAGCACTTATTTTTTTTTTTATTCCTTTCAGCCTCCAAAAGCCTTGTCTCAAAAAAGGTTTGAAAGAACACGTTAACAATCCCTCACTTTTGTGCAAAAATAAAGCAGATTTTGAGGTGTTTACGTATTCTGAAAGTGATCAGAAACTGACGACCTCTTCATGATAAAATCTAACAGTAATACTCTCTTCTCTCTCTTCTCTCTCTCTCTCTCTCTCTCTCTCTCTCTCTCTCTCTCTCTCTCTCTTGCCATGCTTTCCCCACATGATTCTTATCTGCATCAGTAAAGAGTATTTCAAAATGAATGTCGTTCAGGACCTTGACACTTTTTCTAGAATTTGTCTTTTATAAATCAATAAGCGATTACCAATCGGGTTGGGATTTATAAAAAAAAACCATGCAAGTCATTGAAATATTCATGCATTAAAACAGAAGCATCAAAAGACAGTTGAGAATCGTAACGACACTGCGCCAATGACCTCTATTTTGGAGATACTCTTATGTTTCTTGGATATCTACTCAATATCCTATTCACAGTCTTTTTACTAATGTTGACGCCCCCTACCACATTATCATTACTGAACCAAACAAAAACATAAACATCTTCAGTTTTCTTCTGAAAGAAATGTAAAAAAGAAACACAAAATTTATGAGTATAACTTGTTTACTTGTATTTTACATATTATTTACTCAACTTGTAAATACAAGTAAACAAGTTATACTTAGTAATTTTGTGGGTTTCATTTTTACATATTTTTTTTTTTTTTTTTGGCTTCTATCACAGTCCTCCAATTCGGCTGGGGTGGTATTTATAGTGTGAGGTTCCGGGTTGCATCCTGCCTCCTTAGGAGTCCATCACTCACTATGTGCGTCGTTTCTAGGATCACAGTCTTCTGCACGAGTCCTGGAGCTACTTCAGCGTCTAGTTTTTTACTAGATTCCTTTCAGGGATCTTGGGATCGTGCCTAGTGCTCCTATGATTATGGGTACGATTTTCCCTGGCATATCCCATATCATTCTTATTTCTATTTTCAGATCTTGATACTTACCCATTTTTTCCCTCTCTTTCTCTTTAACTCTGGGTTTCCATGGTATTGCGACATCAATGAGTGATTCTTTCTTCTTGACTTTGTCAATCAACGTCACGTCTGGTCTGTTTGCACGTATCACCCTATCCGTCCTGATACCATAGTCCCAGAGGATCTTTGCTTGATCGTCTTCTATCACTCCTCAGGTTGGTGCTCGTACCACTTATTACTGCAAGATAGCTGATGTTTCTTGCACAGGCTCCAGTGGAGGGCTTTTGCCACTGAATCATGCCTCTTTTGTACTGGTTCTGTGCAAGTGCCGGGCATTCACTTGCTATGTGGTTTATGGTTTCATTTTTTCGTATTGCACTTCCTACATATGGGAGAGATGTTATTTCCGTCTATCGTTTCTTTGAACATATCTGTTCTTAGGGCCTGATCTTGTGCCGCTGTTTATCATTCCTTCAGTTTCCTTCTTTAGCTCTCCCCTCTGTAGCTATTGCCACGTGTCATCGCTGGCTAGTTCTTTAGTCTGTCTCATGTTATTGTCCGTGCATTGGCTTGTTGTGCCAGTCCTCTTGTTCTGCCTGTCATTCTCCTGTCTCTGTATATTTGTTTATTATTATTATTATTATTATTATTATTATTATTATTATTATTATTATTATTATTATTCAGAAGATGAAACCTATATGGAACAAGCCCACAGGGATCATTGACTTGAAATTCAAGCTTCCAAAGAATACTGTGTTCTCTTAAGAAGAAGTCAGACGAGGTAAAGGGAAATGCAGAAAGAAGAGACCCCAGTTATTGAAAAAATAAAGAAGAGACAGTTAATGAAAAAATAACAAAAAATAAATCATAAATTAACAAACACTAAAAATACATTATAAATGGAAGGAGAATACTATTATGGGTCGTCATGTATTGAACCTTCGCTTGAACTTCTGTTTCGTATCGTTTTGAATCTTCTAACATAGATTTTGATAATAAAGATAAACTGATTCCACATATCCTGGGGAAGTGGTACGCCATACGCGACTTATGTACATTTCAGTAAAATTAAAAGCCTGTTCAAAATCAATAACTCGCCTATTCTACATTTGAAACCATTTAAACCAAATCCAAATTTTATCTTGCAACCTTTCTCGATCGAAAAAGAACAAGATTGTAATACTTTGTGACGGATCATAAAGTCTGGATTACAGAGACAGAAAGTTTAGCGAGCATCCTGACAGCTGCGAACACTGTGAGCGAAAGTTTTCATTCCAGTGAAATTACACTTTCAGATCGCAGGAATTTTCCTCCGTCTCAAACTCTCTCTAGTTTCCTCGAGGCTGAGAGCTCGAAAATAAGTCTTAATATTTTTCCGCGTCTCAACCTTTGTTGCAATTCAGTAGCAGGAATGAAGGCAACCCTGAATTTCACAGAATTTAGGTATTGTGTTTTTTTTTTACTCCATCATATTTATTGATTTATCACACTTTCCTTTAAACTGATTTTCTCTTTAGTCTGATTTCTCTTTAGAAGCCTCTTGGGTTTAGTCTGTTGCCTCTGTCCAAAAGGAGTTTCAGCTGAAGATTTAAAGAGAAAAAGACAGAAAGAAAGAACAGGAAAGAGAAAGAAAGTGGTTGGATTGATGGTTGCAGGTTTGGCATGTGAAGAATGAAGCCTTTTATCCACGAGAGAGGAAATTAAGGTGGGGAAATGGGAGAGGTCTCGCCGAAGGAAATTGGTACTTTGTAGTTTTGGAAAGTGCTATTCGTCTGCTCATCACATTTTAACATATAAGAAATCTTATTGATACACCCTGAAGAAGGCAATAAAATAAATGGGAATCATGTGCTTTATTACACGAAAAAAATAAAAGGTTTCTAGGTGAAATTCCAATTCATTCTCAGCACCTCGTAAATGGTTGTGTCAGTGAGACTGATGTACCTACGGTGGTGAATTATCTAAACCACGAGAGTCAGCTATTACATTCAACAGTCAGTCCCGAATGGTTAATTGCTCTATTCGCGTAAACAGCGACGCAGCAGGAGTCGAATCTGGGTCCTTTGGCCACTGAGGCGAATGTGCCAACATGAAAACCACGTCTGTCTGTGTGTGTGTGTGTGTGTGTGTGTCGTGTGCATGAATGAACCATATCTTGGCGTCTGTGAAACACAGCACACTTGGGAAATTGGGCGCTAATTTGCTAGAAGATCTCCTATTGATTAAGGCCATTACTTTCCATCCATATCAGGTTTTCACTCCATCTGTTTCAGGATCACGCCTACTACCGTTCTCTCGAGGGGAACTCAAGTGAGAGAGAGAGAGAGAGAGAGAGAGAGAGAGAGAGAGAGAGAGAGAGAGATTCCCATTTTAATGTTAATAATTTTTTTATTTCTCCAGAGTTACGGAGTAACAGATGGACAGAAAGACAGATGTACTGAGAGAGAGAGAGAGAGAGTAGAGAGAGAGAGATTGAGGTATAGGAACTCTTCAGTTGAAATTATTAAGAATGTTATTCTAATACGTTCCACCTGATGCGAAAATGCCGTTAGTATGACAATTTGTATAATTTTTTTATTCCTAATCTAGCTAGAAGGTAATAATAATTTTTCATATGTTCCCATTATAATCAGAAACTACTTTGCTGTACCTCAAAATAACACAAACTTCCTGTCATTTACCTTTTTTTTTTTAGTCCCCTCATTAATGAGAGTTAATTCATCGCATTTGTTTTAATCTCTCAAACAGGTTTTCACAAATAGTTCAATAATGAAAAGTTTTAATGCTTGTTGTGTTCAGGTTATAATTTGACCTTGCTGTAATTGAGGTCGTTCCAGCAAATAAATGTAATTTCTCGAACGAAAGGTAGGAACGGTACACAATAGTGTTAGAAAAGTGAGTTTATGGTACATGCTTGCGTTGCATTCCTTTTATTGAAATTATTCATTAGCTGTAGATAGGATAATGATATTTCATGTACTGAGACATATAGCCATTAGCCGTTATAAACCAAAGTAGACAATTTAGTTGGTACTCCACATTAATAGATTATAATTATGACTCTCTTAATTCCTCGTGTCTCTCTTCCAAGTTAAATAACCAGATGATAAGTGGAATATAGCTGTTAAGTCCCTATATAAGCAAAGGTAAACAACTTAGTTGTTTCCCAGTATCAGCAAATACCATAATGAATCCTCAAATTCCTCTTGTCTCTCTTCTAAGTTGAATAACTAGAGGATGAAGTGGATGTTGGAAAATTGAGTGAATAAGATATAACAGAAAACATGCCACAATGAACGCAAATTATATTTCTGCGGAGCAGCCAGTGAGGCAGCCATGGTGGAAGTTAGCAAACCCATTTGAGG
>NC_061094.1:44507559-44536408 GCF_015104395.2 Macrobrachium nipponense
CAGAGCAGTTGGTAACGCCATCAGTTAGTTACCGAGATTACGTCAAAGAACGATCGGCTATAATCCGTTCGTTGGTTCACGTGGGAGAGACGTCAACCAATCAGCGATGAGCGCTAGAATTGTGTCCCTTTAGCCCACCATAAACACGACTCTACAGTCCTTTTCTGAGAGGAGAAAGAGCCAATAAATATACTGACAACATGCAGGAAATACGCAGCATGTCTGTCCATAAGTCAAGGCGGCAACCTCACTTTTTTCATGCCTTAAATCCTTCCGTTTCCTGCATCGATATCCAACTCAAGATAGATAGAAGAGTTTCCTATAAGATAACTCAGCGACTGGAGTAAGTGAAATACGGCATAATAACACCGTAGGGTTTTATGCAGGTTCCCACTTTTCTTACGATCATGTTTTTCTGTGTTTTCCTTACTGGCTGTTTACGACTTGCCAGGATTCTCTGCTATATTTCTTTATCACCTACCAATGGGCGTATTAGGTATCAAATGGGTTTCAGGTTCGCCTGTCGAAATTAACAGTTTCTTCATGATCATCGTTAACTCTTTCACATTATATTTATCTCTTATGGGCTGCTCCATGAGCAAAATCTCGTTCTGGCATATGGCCAACTTGATCTCAGACAATAACCATTCACAATTCAGTATATCTCAGACGCAGATACAAGGCCACATTTTAACATTTCCTGTGCCCTTATAAGAATCTGTACACACACATACACACACGTATATATATATATATAT
Organism: Macrobrachium nipponense; assembly: GCF_015104395.2. Classification (NCBI taxonomy): domain Eukaryota; kingdom Metazoa; phylum Arthropoda; class Malacostraca; order Decapoda; family Palaemonidae; genus Macrobrachium; species Macrobrachium nipponense. The sequence continues at coordinate 44,508,318 of NC_061094.1, forward strand.
ATATATATATATATATATATATATATATTATATATATATATATATATATATATAGATATATATACACACACACACACACACATATATATATATATATATATATATATATATATATATATATATATATATACATATGTATATATATATATATATATATATATATATATATATATATATATATATATATATATATTATATATATATATATATATATATATATATATATATATATATATATATAGTATATATATGCATATATAAATATATATATATATATATATATATATATATATATATATATATATATATATATATATATATATATATATATAGTATATATATATATATATATATAAATATATATGAGTGTATATATATATATATATATAATATATATATATATATATACAATCCCATATATATGAGTGTATATATATATATATATATATATATATATATATATATATATATATATATATATATGATGAATGAACACTGGACAATTATTACACAACCTTTCCTTGCAGAGAAAACAGTAATGAAAGAGATTACAGATACTTCGCTGTCGATCAAATTCTAAAGATGATGCTTTAATTTTCAATGAAACAAAATAGTAAAAAAGATCTAAAATAGAAAATTAGGCTGTAAATAGTACAAAATTCCGTGTCTAGGTTCGTTGAGTACACAATCAAAGCATCATGCGATTAGGAGAGGTATTAGAAGTTCACTCAGAATTGGAAAGGCGCAAGAAGCCAAAACCAATATAGGTAGGAATGGGATCAGCCTGGAATGGAAAGTAAGGATTCCTCCTGCTTCTTCTTCTGGCAATATTAATATTGGATTGGAATGTGTGTGCGTAGGTGTGTTTGTAAATTTCATTGGCACTAAATATAGAGGTTACTTGAATTTAGGAAATCGTAAAGGAAGTCTGTCTGTCAACTTAGCTTACAGTCTATATGCCTCTCTCTCTCTCTCTCTCTCTCTCTCTCTCTCTCTCTCTCTCTCTTAACAAACATACATACACACACATATCGTCCCTCTGTATATACTGATACCGTAAATTCTAAAACTTTTATGAATGCGCAAACTACCCATAGAGACAAGAGTCCGAAGCGATGACCTGAGAAAGCTGATAAATCATTTCTGGGATGGAGTGATACGAAGATGCATAGTTAAGCGCGGTAATGTTCGTGAGTTCATGGGGTCTTGTTCAAGTGCCTTTAGAAACTGGTTGTGACCTAGTTTTGTGTGAGTTCATATGTACGTGTACGAACTATGTCGTATTCATAATGACTTCGCTTAACCAAATCTATGGAGACTTACGGAGAGGTCTGTGGGAGAAAAGGCAGAATGCTGGGATGGCTCTGCGAAAGTTTTAATTATTTGTTTGTGGTTTTCCAGGCTGTAATGGGTAAGTTTTGTATTACTTTAGCCAAAGGGATAGCTTGTTTGATATCTGGTAAAGATGTTTAATCTTTGACTTTGTCTTTACAATTGTTTGTGCTTACGAGTATGTCCTTGTCTTTGTAACAGGCGGTTCTAGTGAGGGGGACAGAGAGTCCCGAATGGAGGGAACTATAATATTTTGGAGAAGAGATAATTGGTGTGACTAATAAAGTAAAGCGTTTTAATGGTCGGGTTTTCGATATAAAGTTCATTAAAAGAGGCCTTTTTCTTTATAAAGAAAACTCATTTGCAGGTCGCAGAGGGGAGGAATAAATCGACTTATATAACATTAGGTTCGTCCCCAGTAGCCCGAACTGTCAAACAGACAATTGTTTGGGCAGTGTTACAAAATTATAAAATAAAAAAACCAAGAAATTATTTATCGATTCGTTACCACATTTCCCTCAGATGGAAATACTAAATCTATGGTATCATTTTCCTCTTGCTGGTTTGTCCATCAAGTGCCTTAGATATTTCTTGGTAGCAAAATCTGATAAACGATCGCCTTTTGTATTTGTAGTTCCTGCTATCCACATTACTTGGTGCGCAATGAATGTTACTCTTCTGTTTTATTTGCTGTCTTCACACATACAAACTAAGGCTTCACTCTCTCTATTCCACTTTATTATAATCTTGAAGACCCCAGATAAGCACTTGATGTAATCAGAACATTATCTTCGTTTTTATAGACTTTTATAGTATTTCTGTTTTGAGTCTTCTTGACATTTCTAGGATTTTCAATCATCTTCAAATTGTTCAGAACACTCTAAATTAGAAACCATGTCTAATTTGAATCGTTTGTTTGTTTGTTTGTATAGTGTTTTTACGTTGCACGGAACCAGTGGTTATTCAGCAACGGGACCAACGTCTTTACGTGACTTCCGAACCACGTCGAGAGTGAACTTCTATCACCAGAAATACACATCTCTCACCCCTCAGTGGAATGGCCGTAATTTGAATCGTGAAGAATTCTTAATGATTTTTCTTGGTAAATTGCCCGTCGTTTGAGACGCATTTAAAAATGAAAATATTTTAGAAAAGAAGATGCCTAAATTTCGTGAATTATTTTGCATCTAAATTGTGAGAAAAGAGAACAATCAGATTCACAAAAAATGAAAGAAATCTTCCATGTTAATAAAAAAAAAGTCGTTTACCATATTTTACAGAGAAAAATTTGATATGCCTTATTAGCTTCACAATTCCTTAAAAAAAGGCGATAAGAAAATTTTACTTAAAAAATATGTGATATTTTCACCCGTAAATCTTTGATGATTTATAACAGTAACCTAGGTTTCGTAACATAAGTTTACATTTCAAAAGCTTTAGCAAAACACGTAACATATTTCTATTTATATATTCAGAGCACTGCCGTTGAATGAAAATGGAGTATCCCAATTTCCAATTTATCCCGACTTTTCTATGTCTTCTCCGGAAGTAATTAGAGCATACAGAGAAAGGTAGAACTGTAATTATACAGAAATTAACGCAGGAAAATTATTTCAAAAGTATTTGTACAAAAAAAATATAACCTCGAGGTAATTACATTTGCTCGAGGTATGTCCGTAACGTGGCTGTTAAAATGTACCCTGAATTGTATTTCTTTGTTATGACTGACCAGGTCGAAAATTATTTCGGAGTAATTGTTAAAAATACATCCAATCTATATCTCATGTCTTGCAATAAAAGAATTCCTCCGTTATACACAAACATACGTACTTTCGGTATATGTTTATGTTGTTACAGTAATATAAGCATACTTAAAAAATACATGAATTTTAGGAAGAAATGTAAATATTCATGAACAGAAAGGAGAGAGAGAGAGAGAGAGAGAGAGAGAGAGAGAGAGAGAGAGAGAGAGAGAGAGAGAGAGAATTATACTTACGTTGTTACAATATTATAAGCTTACTTAAAGTACATGAGTTTTAGGAAAGAATGTACAAATATTCGTGGAGAGAGAGAGAGAGAGAGAGAGAGAGAGAGAGAGAGAGAAGAGAGAGAGAGAGAGAGAGAGAGAGAGAAAATTCTACCGGGTTCACACCTTTAGTAGTTTTAATTTAGAATTATTCTATATTCCCAGTCTTCTCGTCCCTTACAGAAAAACTCATTACACTTTTCACTTGGCATAACAGAGCATCCAATCCCATCCATAAAAATGAGTTTCACCATCTGCAATATCCGGTGTAACTATCTCGTTTATAATTCAATAATTTTTCTGGCGAATCCACCAACATTATCCTCATAATTGCATTCGCACTTATTCATAGAGGAGAGAGAGATAGAGAGAGAGGAGAGAGAGTAGAGAGAGAGAGATAGAGGATAGGAGGAGCACGAGAGAGAGAGAGAGAGAGAGAGCAGAGAGTTTCGGAAACTACAAGCTATTACTAAGACTCCAAAGGATACGAATATAAAGTATAAATATTTATGTATTTTCGCTCTATGCAAATAATGGAATGTATTTTATATTATTGCAGATATAAATACATTTATATATCCATCATGCGTTCGCATATACTCATGAACACGAGTATCATGAAAATTAATATAAATCGATCACTCTAGAATATTATGTATTTAAAATAGTAATACATGGCTAACTCTATATATGTAGTCAGCCTACCTATTCGTATCAATTTTATCAATAGAAAAAAAACTACTGAAATAGATGAAAGCTTCAGATGAAAAGTTACACTAAATCCATAACAGAACACCAGGGAGGAATAGTTTAAAACTTTTCGCTGAGAGAAAATACTGCAATGTCTCCCTTAGGCTTGAAAATGTCGTTATGAAGAAACAACGGAACGCTTGGCAAATAATATATGTTGGTAGTTCTTAACCTTTTAACTTCTTCTCTTCCTACTGAGACTGGAAGTATAAAACACTTTATGTGAAAAGTCTTTCTCTTTACTCAGATTTCAGCTAAAACTGAAGTGCGAGCAGCGATCGACTCGATCACCAACTGTTTCCTAAAGAGGAAAAGCAAATTTGACTTTTCTAAAAAAAACAAAAAAAAAAAAAAAAAAAAAAAAAAAAACAATTGAAAACCAATTTGGCCTTTCTAAAAAAAAATATTAAAAACAAATTTAGCTTTTCTAAAATAAAAAAAACACATAAAATGGAAAACAAATTTGGCTTTTCTAAAAAAAAAACTAAAAATGAGAAACAATTTTGGCTTTTCTAAAAAAAAAACACTTAAAATAGAAAATAAATTTGGCTTTTCTAAAAAAAAAACTAAAAATGAAAAACAAATTTGGCTTTTCTAAAAAAAATTTAAAAATGAAAAAACAAATTGGCTCTTCTAAAAAAAAAAAACTAAAATATTAAAAAAACAAAAAAATTTTGGGCTTTTCTAAAAAAAATTCAAAAAAATGAAAAACAAATTTAGGCTTTTCTTTTAAAAAGAAAAAAAACTAAAAATTAAAAACAAATTTAGCTTTAAAAAACACTTAAAATGGAAAACAAATCTGGCTTTAACAAAAAAACTAAAAATGAAAAACAAATTTGGCTTTTCTAAAAAAACTAAAAATGAAAGACAAATTTGGCCTCTCTAAAAAAAAACATAGAAATGAAAAACAAATTTGGCTTTCCATAAAAAAGAAAAAAAAAAAAAAAAACAAAAAAAAAAAAAAAAAAAACAGGGGAAGGATCCTATCCACTCCCCTTTATTCCAAGCTTAGGATTCAAAGATGAACTAAAAACTTGTTCCTCTTCGTCGATGCTACAACGTAGAATATGGAAGACCCTTCCCTGCAGCTGTGTTATTCATCAGAAGCTGAGAGAGAGAGAGAGAGAGAGAGAGAGAGAGAGAGAGAGAGAGAGAGAGAGAGAGAGAGAGAGAGAGAGAGAGAGAGAGAGTCTCTCTCCAATATTTTACAGAGAAAATGTCTTTTTCTATCATGTAATCCATTTTTGAAATCATATAACAATTTTTGATAGTTCAGTCAAGGATGAATATTCTATTTTGCTTTGAATAAACTAAAATCCTTTTGCTGCTCAAAAATAATTTATGTTTTCTTCACTGAATTAACGTACTGTATTCTGCTCCCTGAATTGAATTATTCCCATTTAAGTCCATCGAATATCCAATACTTAAAATAAAAATATAGGATTTTTTTCAAACCTACACATTTTTATGGCCATGGGCATCGTAGAGAAACATAGAAGTCTAACGGATTATTTACTATTAAATTATACAATAAAAAGTAAATAAAAATATCAGTAATTGTTTCGTGGGTAAATATTCAATTTCATAGATACTCTACTCTTACAGATTATGAAATTAAATAAAAAAAAAATAACCAGTAAAATATCAGTTCAGTAACGGTTTCGTCAGGGCGAATAATTGCATCTCCTGAAGGTATTGGGATCTCTTGTAACTAAGTGGGGCTTATTTTAATACTAACTGAATATCCATACCCCGATTATGAAATTAAATTGTAAAAGAAATAATAAATAACATATATCAGTAATTGTTTCTTTAGGGCGAATAAATGCATTACCTGTTGATATTAGGATCTCTTGTAGCTAATATGGCTTTTAGCACTAACTGAATATCCATACCCAGAATACCAATTTGAATTGTAAAAGATAAAACATCAGTTCAGTAATTGTTTTGTCAGGGTAAATAAATTCACTTTCATAAATACTTTACCTTAAGGTATGGGGTTCCCTTATAGCTAATATGGCTTTTAATACTAACCGATTATCCATACCTTGATTAGTCTTGTAATACACAGCGGGCCTTTCACCTTCCCGGGTGAATCCCCATGCCAAATCCACGCAGCCGGAAGAGAATCCTCCGCTGTAATTAAGTCTTTAATTAGCTCGCGGTTTGAGAGAAATCTTATTGCTAATGGAAAAATCCTCTTATAGGTGAAATCCTAATCCAGTCCTTCTGCGAAGGCGAGAAACAGCCCCCGCTCCGCCGCCCATCCCCCCCCCCCCCCCCCCCCCCCCCCCCCCCACCCCCCCCCCCCCCACACCCTCTTAATCAGCAGAAGTGATTACGGTTTATATCAACAGGAAATAAATCCTGGAAAAGATCTGATCTCGGATTAATGAGATTCCAGAACGCAACGATGCTCGGGTAATGGGATGCTGGTGTTTGCGTTTTGTTGATGTTGGCGGATGTGCGGAACTGTAACAGGAGGGGTGCAACTTTCTCAATTGAGATGATGCTTATTTACACATGTAAATAAAATTATACATGCAAGTGAACAAGTATATACAGTAATCTTGTGGGTTTTTTTTTCCCCCAGTAGTAATAATAATAATAATAATAATATAATAATAATAATAATAATAATAATAATAATAATAATAATAATAATAATAATGAATTACTGCAAGAAACACCAGCTACCTCGCAGCAATAAGTGGTACGAGCACCAACCTTGATTGATAGAAAACGATCAGGCAAACATCCTCTGGGACTATGGTATCAGAACAGATAGGGTGATACGTGTAAAATAGACCAGACGTGACGTTGATTGACAAAATCAAGAAGAAAAGTATCACTCACTGATGTCGCAATACCATAGGAACACCAGAGTTGAAGAGAAAGAAAGGAAAAAATGGATAAGTATCAAGACCTGAAAATAGAAATAAGAAGGATATGGGATATGCCAGTGGAAATTGTACCCATAATCATAGGAACACTAGGCACGATCCCAAGATCCCTGAAAAGGAATCTGGAAAAACTAGAGGCTGAAGTAGCTCCAGGACTCATGCAGAAGAGTGTGATCCTAGAAACGGCGCACATAGTAAGAAAAGTGATGGACTCCTTAGGAGGCAGGATGCAACCCGGAACCCCACACTATAAAATACCACCCAGTCGAATTGGAGGACTGTGCTAGACCAAAAAAAATCAAAAATATAATAATAATAATAATAATAATAATAATAATAATAATAATAATAATAATAATAATAATAATAATAATAATAAGCTTTACTGCCAATATATACGTCAGCTGTTCTGTATCTTACATGGATCAAATGTATTTTGATGCAAGAGTTACATTTCCTAATACTTACAATTAACCATATACAACAAACCTGATAAACATCTTAAAAATATGTTTCGTTTCGTATTTTTAAGAAGATTATCAGATTTGTTGCATATACTAAATTTTAAGTAGAATGTAATGTAACTCTTGCATCGAAATACATTTGATCCATGTAAGCTTATTATTATTATTGTAGTTTTAAGTAATTATACTATGTAAATACTTACAAGTAAACAAGTTTGACTCAGTAATCTTGTGGTATCTTTTTCGATCTGCAAAGAAAAACTGAAAGAAGTTTTTGTTTAGGCTCATTATTATTATTATTATATTATTATTATATTATTATTAGTCCTCTCTCTCTCTCTCTCTCTCTCTCTCGATCTCTCACACGTGGCGTTAGCCAAGGCATTCCCCGCAACAATTAAAACAGCAAAACGTGCCACACCGTCTGGAAAAAAAGAAAAAAAGAAAAAAAAAATTGTTTTTTCTTATATAAAACAACCTGCAGCGGAACTGCCATCAAAAACAAAGTAAGCTTTGCAGGGGATAAAGCAACAGAGCTCACCTGCGGCGTAAAAATTCGTTAGGATGAAAAATACATTTTCACTGACTAACAGCTGCTGGCGGCGTCTGACGGTTCAGGGGAAATCCTGCAAACCAACTACCATATGGTACCATACTTGCGTCTAGTGTAACTTAAAACGACAAAGATTGCGTTTATGGAATTTAGACTAGGGTAACAGCAATTAATTGCTGTATTTTTATTAGTATAAGTAAAAGAACTGTAATTAAGATTAAATCTCTGTCAAGAGACTGCGACGAGTACGGAGGGAATCGGGTGGAGTTAGCTAAATTCCGCGCTAGAAATTAGACATGATAGACCCAGAAGTCCATATGCTCTATAATATAGCAATATTCAACCTCTCACACCGACTGAGCTAATAAATACCTTCAAAGTTAGGGTTCTCATGCCCAGATGATACTCGAAGGCAGTGGCGTTATGGCCTGTCCACACTAGCGGGCATGCCCGTCGGGCACTCCCGGCAGTTACATTTTCTCTCGCTTCTGATACAGTGTTGCTAGACAATAACATCGTTCTGGCTCCATACTCGGTTGGTCAGTATAGTGGAACGGGTTATGGGAACAGTGTTTGCCCGTCGGGCAGTGCCCACCGGTGAGGGACAAGGTCTAAGGCCCTGTCTACACTCCTGGGCACTGCCCGACGGGCAAACGCAGTTCCCATAACCCGTTTCACTGTACTGACGGCAGAGTATGGAGCCAGAACGATGAGATTGTCTGGTAACATTTCTTCAGAAGCGAGAGAAAATAGAAACAGCTGGAAGTGCCGACGTGCAAACCCGCTAATGTGGACAGGCCCCTAGTGGCGCCTTGGGCTGACTCTGAAAGTGCCACCCCATTCCTTTGCTACAAAGAACTTAAGCGATGAAATTTAAACCGTTTAATTTCGCCACTTTAGTACCCAAGAGGAGAAAGAGACGAGGGTTACAGCTGTCAAAAGTCGCTTTCCGTCCAACAGCAGAGTCGATAAATCGCCGTTCACTGTTCCGATCAGACGAAATATTCCAGAAAATCTAGAGTTAGGCCAAACCAGATCCGCTCGAAAGTTGCCAGAAAGGCCGCCCCTCCAGATAGAGCGCCCCCCCCCCAACCCCAACTCCAGCCCCAACTTAATTACCCACTGGGACTGCTTGAGGGAATTCACTTTACTGTTCCAGTTGCCAGTGGAGAAGAGCTATAGAAATAGTTGATTGGAGAATGGTAATTTCATTCGTGGGAGAATAGTCGAATTGACTAGTTCGTTTGTTTCTTACTTTTTGTCCCCATTTCTGGTGTTCGTTTATGGACGGAAAGTAAACTGAATGATTGCCGTTTGTTAATATTAAATGTAAATTCTTAACTTTCCCCTTTTTGTATTCTTATTGAATTAATTAATTTAATGTTAAATGTATTCCTTATAAGGAAACAGTTTTGCTTTCCCGTCTTTATATTTCAACGTTGTTCGAGAGTTTCGGACAAGCGAAAGAAAACGGAGTTGTTGACTGTTTTTGATCCGACAAGGAGAGTAGTCTTGTGTTACCTGTCGGACAGAAGAACGGGTGTTCTTTTTTTCTGCCGATAAAAAGTGAATTAATTAATGAATCAAAATTCGAAGCCAAGAAGAAATTGTTCTGGATAATGGTGCAGGTAAGTTGAAGTATAAAGACTTGCCTTAAAATTGATTTGAGTTAGATAATTCTAACATATTCGAATTTTGAACTTTTTTTACTCCGTAAGATTTCAGTTTACTTTTCGTCTTGTTGTTTTTTTTTTTTTTTGGCTATGACACTTGTTATTGGGCATAGCTGGGTGCGGAGGTTGTCCGAGTTGAGCCTAAGAGAATGTGACGGGTTTAATTACATCTGTAAAGGGGGCGCAACCTTTGAAAACATCAAGGATGACGTAGAGTGGTATTTCGCTAACCCTAGGAGGTCTAGGCCTAGTCGTATCTTTGTGTTCTTGGGCAGCAATGATTTGGATGCTATCCACAGTACTGCGGAGGTATGGAAAGTAGAGCACGTTGTGAGGCCTTTGCTGAATTGCTGAAGAAGTGTGTCCTGAGGCTAAACTAATTTTTGCCCAAATAGAGGATAGGTTCTTTTTTTAATCCCCCCCCCTTTTTTTCACTGTGAAAGTTTTGATGCGTTGCTGGCAGGATTTTAAGGCTAAATCTAATAAATTCAATAAGTGGTTGAACAAATGGAAGGGCAAGGATAGTTTGTTTCTAATGAAAGGGGTTAAGGGATTTTCTGACCCACGCCTTTATGCCAGGGATGGAGTACACCTCAATATTGATGGAAATGTGAAGTTGGCTCGGAGAATGGCTGACTTTTAGTATGAGCAAAGGCCTAGGTTAAGTTAGTTTAGCTGTTCTAGTGTCAAGTATATTTTTTTTTCTCTTGGTTCATCTGGGTTTTGTAATGTTAGGGTTTTTTTGTATACTGTTGTTATTCCTTATAAGGAAAGGAGCAGTATTGATCCTTATTTATACTTGTATTAATTTAAGTTTAGATTGAAGTTTAGGTTAAGTTAGTAACCTTTTCATTTAAATAACCTGTTGATTAGCCTAGCTGATGTTAAGTGTAATCTAAATTATTATTGATAAAGTTTGAGGTAGGCTAGCCTAAATTTGCTGTTAGCATAGTATGCTGTATTTTTTCATTATGAAGTAATTGATGATAACTTGCTTTGCATTGACTTGATTAAGTTAAGTTTAGATTTTTCTTTGGGTAATTTAGTATTGGTTAATAGCATTGTTCAAGATGACTGATTCTGAAATAAAAAAGTTAATTAAAAAGAGGGCTTATGTTAAGGGTTTAATAACTCTTGATGTTAAGAAGGTTGACTCTTTAAAGGACGATCAAATTAATAGTCATTTATTACAAGAATTTATTCATAAAATTGATGCTAATTTAGTAATAGTTGAGAACTTTTGACGCAAGTATTTGTGAAATTGCTGCTGAAGATGAACTAGATAGTATTATGCAAGCAGCAAGAGATTATCATTATGAAATACAGAAAACTCTGTCAGAATTTAGAGTAAAATTTGATAATTTGTTTGGAGGTAAGAATACTCCTCAAAATGGTTCTAGTAAAATTGTAAAATTACCTCTCCCTCCTATTCAGATTCAGAAGTTTGAAAGCAATGCAGTTAAATCCATTTGCCTATTTTAACTTTAAGAAGGCTTTTAATTATGCTTTGGCTGGTATGCCTAACTTAACTAATGCTCAAAGGTTTTATTTATTTAAAGGGTTATTTGTTAGGTGAAGCGTTAAGTATAGTAGAAAACATTACAGTAAATGATGAGGGTTTTGATTTGGCTTTTAAGCAATTAGATCTTAATTTTCTGGATGAAGACAACATAATGATCAAGTAATAGGTGAAGTTTTTTTACTCCTTAAGATTTCAGTTTACTTTTCGTCTTGTTGTTTTGTGGCTATGACACTTGTTATTGGGCATAGCTGGGTGCGGAGGTTGTCCGAGTTGAGCCTAAGAGAATGTGACGGGTTTAATTACATCTGTAAAGGGGGCGCAACCTTTGAAAACATCAAGGATGACGTAGAGTGGTATTTCGCTAACCCTAGGAGGTCTAGGCCTAGTCGTATCTTTGTGTTCTTGGGCAGCAATGATTTGGATGCTATCCACAGTACTGCGGAGGTATGGAAAGTAGAGCACTGTTGTGAGGCCTTTGCTGAATTGCTGAAGAAGTTGTGTCCTGAGGCTAAACTAATTTTTGCCCAAATAGAGGATAGGTTCTTTTTTAACCACTGTGAAAGTTTTGATGCGTTGCGGCAGGATTTTAAGGCTAAATCTAATAAAATTCAATAAGTGGTTGAACAAATGGAAGGGCAAGGATAGTGTTTGTTTTCTAATGAAAGGGGTTAAGGGATTTTCTGACCCACGCCTTTATGCCAGGGATGGAGTACACCTCAATATTGATGGAAATGTGAAGTTGGCTCGGAGAATGGCTGACTTTTAGTATGAGCAAAGGCCTAGGTTAAGTTAGTTTAGCTGTTCTAGTGTCAAGTATATTTTTTTTTCTCTTGGTTCATCTGGGTTTTGTAATGTTAGGATTTTTTGTATACTGTTGTTATTCCTTATAAGGAAAGGAGCAGTATTGGTCCTTATTTATACTTGTATTAATTTAAGTTTAGATTAAGTTTAGGTTAAGTTAGTAACCTTTTCATTTAAATAACCTGTTGATTAGCCTAGCTGATGTTAAGTGTAATCTAAATTATTATTGATAAAGTTTGAGGTAGGCTAGCCTAAATTTGCTGTTAGCATAGTATGCTGTATTTTTTCATTATGAAGTAATTGATGATAACTTGCTTTGCATTGACTTGATTAAGTTAAGTTTAGATTTTTCTTTGGGTAATTAGTATTGGTTAATAGCATTGTTCAAGATGACTGATTCTGAAATAAAAAAGTAATTAAAAAGAGGGCTTATGTTAAGGGTTTAATAACTCTTGATGTTAAGAAGGTTGACTCTTTAAAGGACGATCAAATTAATAGTCATTTGTTACAAGAATTTATTCATAAAATTGATGCTAATTTAGTAATAGTTGAGAATTTTGACGCAAGCATTTGTGAAATTGCTGCTGAAGATGAACTAGATAGTATTATGCAAGCAGCAAGAGATTATCATTATGAAATACAGAAAACTCTGTCAGAATTAGAGTAAAATTTGATAATTTGTTTGGAGGTAAGAATACTCCTCAAAATGGTTCTAGTAAAATTGTAAAATTACCTCTCCCTCCTATTCAGATTCAGAAGTTTGAAAACAATGCAGTTAATCCATTTGCCTATTTTAACTTTAAGAAGGCTTTTAATTATGCTTTGGCTGGTAATGATGCCTAACTTAACTAATGCTCAAAGGTTATTTATTTTAAAGGGTTAGTTTGTTAGGTGAAGCGTTTAAGTATAGTAGAAAAACATTACAGTAAATGATTGAGGGTTTTGATTTGGCTTTTAAGCAATTAGATCTTAATTTTTCTGGATTGAAGACAACATAATTGATCAAGTAATAGGTGAAGTAATTTTTTTACTCCTTAAGATTTCAGTTTTACTTTTCGTCTTGTTGTTTTGTTTTTTTTTTGGGCTATGACATTTGTTATTGGGCATAGCTGGGTGCGGAGGTTGTCCGAGTTGAGCCTAAGAGAATGTGACGGGTTTAATTACATCTGTAAAGGGGGCGCAACCTTGAAAACATCAAGGATGACGTAGTAGAGTGGTATTTCGCTAACCCTAGGAGGTCTAGGCCTAGTCGTATCTTTGTGTTCTCGGGCAGCAATGATTTGGATGCTATCCGCAGTAACTGCGGAGGTATGAAAAGTTGAGCACTGTTGTGAGACCTTTGCTGAATTGCTGAAGAAGTTGTGTCCTGAGGCTAAACTAATTTTTGCCCAAATAGAGGATAGGTTCTTTTTTAACCACTGTGAAAGTTTTGATGCGTTGCGGCAGGATTTTAAGGCTAAATCTAATAAATTCAATAAGTGGTTGAACAAATGGAAGGGCAAGGATAGTTTGTTTCTAATGAAAGGGGTTAAGGGATTTTCTGACCCACGCCTTTATGCCAGGGATGGAGTACACCTCAATATTGATGGAAATGTGAAGTTGGCTCGGAGAATGGCTGACTTTTAGTATGAGCAAAGGCCTAGGTTAAGTTAGTTTAGCTGTTCTAGTGTCAAGTATATTTTTTTTTCTCTTGGTTCATCTGGGTTTTGTAATGTTAGGATTTTTTGTATACTGTTGTTATTCCTTATAAGGAAAGGAGCAGTATTGGTCCTTATTTATACTTGTATTAATTTAAGTTTAGATTAAGTTTAGGTTAAGTTAGTAACCTTTTCATTTAAATAACCTGTTGATTAGCTTGGCTGAGTTTTAAGTGTAATCTAAATTATTATTGATAAAGTTTGAGGTAGGCTAGCCTAAATTTGCTGTTAGCATAGTATGCTGTATTTTTTCATTATGAAGTAATTGATGATAACTTGCTTTGCATTGACTTGATTAAGTTAAGTTTAGATTTTTCTTTGGGTAATTTAGTATTGGTTAATAGCATTGTTCAAGATGACTGATTCTGAAATAAAAAAGTTAATTAAAAAGAGGGCTTATGTTAAGGGTTTAATAACTCTTGATGTTAAGAAGGTTGACTCTTTAAAGGACGATCAAATTAATAGTCATTTGTTACAAGAATTTATTCATAAAATTGATGCTAATTTAGTAATAGTTTGAGAATTTTGACGCAAGCATTTGTGAAATTGCTGCTGAAGATGAACTAGATAGTATTATGCAAGCAGCAAGAGATTATCATTATGAAATACAGAAAACTCTGTCAGAATTTAGAGTAAAATTTGATAATTTGTTTGGAGGTAAGAATACTCCTCAAAATGGTTCTAGTAAAATTGTAAAATTACCTCTCCCTCCTATTCAGATTCAGAAGTTTGAAAGCAATGCAGTTAATTCATTTGCCTATTTTAACTTTAAGAAGGCTTTTAATTATGCTTTGGCTGGTATGCCTAACTTAACTAATGCTCAAAGGTTTATTTATTTAAAGGGTTATTTGTTAGGTGAAGCGTTAAGTATAGTAGAAAACATTACAGTAAATGATGAGGGTTTTGATTTGGCTTTTAAGCAATTAGATCTTAATTTTCTGGATGAAGAAAACATAATTGATCAAGTAATAGGTGAAGTTTTGAACACTTCTGAAGTAAAATCTCTTAGTGAAGTAGAATCTTTGGTTAGGTCTTTGAATAATAAATTCATTGATTTGAAGGGACTTGGTATAGATCTGATTGAAGTCGATTCGGCTGCTCTATTGCTAATTAGCAAAATTGTAAATAGGAAACTTCCTGAGAAATTTTTTATAGAACTCTCTAGAACTACAGGATCTTCTTATCCTAATTTTAACCAGTTGTTAGATAATTCTGGTGCAAAACCTAAAGTTAAATATGAAGGTAAAGACCGTAATTTCCAAACAATCAAAGTATAGTAATAAATCTACTGCTAGTAATGACTCTAATAAGTTCAATTTACCAGTAAACCTTTATCTTCTGGCAGATGTAAATTTTGTAAAGAAACAGTCATAACTCTTCTAACTGTACTAGGTTTGATACTTTGCAAGCTAGGAAGAATAGAGCTGAAGAACTAACTTTATGCATTAAATGCTTGAGTGATAGGCATAGGGCCTCGGAATGTCCGGGAAATAAATCATTGTTACCTTATAAATGTTTTTCTTGCAATAAATCTGAACATCATGGAGCAATGTGTCCTCATGCTATTAAGGATTTTGGTAAAAAAGTATTAAGTTGTCAATCAGGGTCTGAAATATTTGTTCCCTTTATTACACTTAAAGTTGGTAGGGGTAGGAAATCTTTTAAATGTTGTTTTCTATTAGACACTGGAGCCCAGTTTAGTGTTATTAATAAACAAATTGTTGATGTAAATTAGGAGATTATTGTGGTGCTCCTTTATCTAGGTTAGTTTCTTCTTTTGGGTTGCCAGCTAGAGTTAGTGAGGGATTTCATTTGGTAGCTGATTTAACAATGCCTTGTGGGATAAAGTCTAGTTGTCTTTTTTTTTGCATTGGAAAATTTTAATCTTTCCCTCCAAATTCCTATGTTGCTTCTGTAGTTAAAAATTTGGAATCTGCAGGTTTTTCTGTATGTAATTAATTACCCAGAGGAATTCTGAAATTGTAAATATATTAAGTATCCTAGGGAATGATATCCTTCAGGAATTTAGTCAGTTAGATTTGGACTCTGTAGAGTTATTTATATTAAGGTTAGAGTAATTAAGTTGGCAAATGGGGTTATTCCATTTGGTACAGTAGTCAATTTTGTTCATCCTTCACAAAGGAAGCTTTTTTATGAGAGAATTGATTCTTATGAACCTTGTGTTAGAGGTAAACCAATAAGAGAGGTAAATAGACCATGAGGTAATGGTAAGCTGAAACTGTTAGGTTTATTCCTAATAAGGAGATTAAATATGTACCTGAATGTAACAGAGAATCTAGAGTTTTTTATAATTCTTCCCTTAATTTGGAGATTAAACAGACTTCTGAGCTGATAAGATTAGACTACTGAATTTGTTCCTCCTAAGCAACTTGGAAAACATAAATTATTAGTAAATTTTGCAGTTAATCCAGTAGGCTATAAGTTCGATCCATGAATGATATCTTTCCTGATTTTTGTGTCGAGTATGTACTCGACAATTTCTATAACTTAGAATCGATTGGGATTAAAGATGAAAATTCACTTCCTTATGAAGACCAACAAGTTGCTGAATTTGCTAAATCAATTTCTTCTCATGAAGGACATTATCACGTTTAGTTACCATGGAAAGAGGGATTTAATTGAAAAAGTCCCTAACAATTTAAAGATTTCATTGGCAGTTGCCGAGCGGATTTACTCTAAATTAGCAGATCAGAATATAGCCTCTAAATATGAGGAGGTTTTTGATAGACAGGAGGAGCTTGGCATTATTGAGCCTGTTAAAAATAGAGCCACAGGCCAAGTATTCATTCCTCATCGTCCTGTCATAAGAAATGATGAAAATGCCACCACTAAAATCCGTCCTGTATTCAATTGTAGTTTAAAGGTGGGAAAAGCTCCTTCATTAAATGAAGCCGCTTTTCCTGGTATTGATTTGATGAACAACTTGTTGTCATTGGTTTTGTATTTCAGGAATAAAGATTATGTAGTTGCAGCTGATATAGTGAAGGCTTTCTCCAAGTTAGGTTATCTAGAGTCTGATCGAAATAGATTTTGTTTCTTTAGAAAGATAAATTGGGGAAGTTTGTGCTTTATAGGTAATACCATAATTTTTGGATTTGTAAGTTCTCCTTTTATATTGAATTATATTATTCAACATCATTTGTCTAGTTATAGAGGGAATGAAGTAGCTTCTCTGATTAAAGACAAATTTATATGGAAACTTGGTTGCTCTCTTCTAATCAGGGAGCCCAGGCACCATTATTATCAATTCTATTAAGGAAATTATGAATTCAGGGGGGCTGCCTTACGGAGTGGGGTTCTAATTGTCCTGCTTTATTATCTACTCTTGATGAAGATGAAAAGGTAGCTTCTTCTGAAATGAAGATTTTAGGATATATTTATACTCTAACCTGGATACCTTACAATTAAAGGTTAAGCAATTGAACAAGGATGCTTCCTCAAAGCGTCAGATTTTGTCAGCTTTTGTTCTTCTGTCTTTGATCCTATTGGCATATTTGCACCTATAATGCTGCAGGGCAAGCTTATTATTCGTAAGTTGTGCCAGCAAGTTTCGAACTGGGATGAAACGGCAAATGCTGAAATTGCTAAGTTATGGAGTAAATTTTGCAGTTCTTACAGTGAGGTTAGTCAAGCTTCTTTTTTCCAGACAAAAACTTATGAAAATGATGCTCCTATCAAACTGTTTTTATTTGCAGATGCTTCGAAGGAAGCTTATGGTTGTGCTATGTATGCTGTGTAAGGTGGTCATAGTTCCCTGATATTTGCTAAGACTAAGGTTAGCCCTATTAAGGAGAAAACTCTCCCTACTTTAGAACTTTTGGCCGCCCAATTAGCTTTGAAGTGTTTTGATACTATTTTTGAAAATAATCTATTAAATTGTACTAAAATTGAAAGCATAACTCTTTTTATAGATAGCCAAGTAGTTCTTGGTTGGATTCTTACTAATAGGGCTCCTAAGAGAAACACATTTGTGAATAATAGGTTGAAGGAAATTTCTAATCTGTTAGATAGGATTTCTGATAGATTTTGTACAATTTCATTAGCTTATATTCCTTCATCTAGCAATCAGGCTGATTTACTTACTAAACCTTGTACTTGTAAGCTTATTTTCTTGAAAATTTCAGTCTTTGGATCAAAGGGCCTTCTTGGTTGAATTCTCCTGACGAGTGGCCTAAGGGTTGTTTGGGTTGTATTCCTGATAATGTGAACGGTGACTTAATTTCTCCTGTAATGTTTCCTAAAAAGGAACCTCTTGTAAATATTAGTAATTTTTCTAGTTTCTCTAGACTTATAAGTGTAGTTTCTAAGGTATTTACTGTTGGATATAAGTTTAGGAAAATTCAAGGTGACCCTGTTGAGGCAGCTTCTAATTACCTTCTAAGGTTAATGCAAGAGGAAGCTTTTCCTCTTGAATTATCATATCTAAAGAATAAAAATTCTTTAGTTGAAGTTCCACCTTTAGTTAGGCAGTTTAATTTGTTTCTGGATGATAATGGTATAATGCGAACTAAAGGTCGGATTGACAAAAACATTACTTTAAAATTTGATATTGTCAATCCTATTCTTGTGGATAAGAAGAATCATTTGACCCGGTTGTTAGATTTATTTTGGCCATTGTAAGTCTATGCATATGGGTTTGCAATCCACTCTTAGTTTTTTGCGCATGCATGGTTTGTGGATTGTGAAGGCTAGGCAAGCAGTTGTTTGTCTGTCCTTAAGGATTGTATTGTATGCAAGCGTTATTATGCTAGCACAGTGAGTATCCTTCTCCTTCTTCGCTTCCTTCTTCCAGGGTTAATTTGAGTGTGCCTTTTGCTCATACTGGTGTGGATTATACAGGCCACTATGGTTGAGGGAGAAAAATAAAAAGGGAGAAAAATTTAAGGCGTACATTCTTATTTTCACTTGTTTTAATACAAGAACAATACATTTGGAAGTTGTCCAGTCTATGTCAACCTCAGAATTTATATTAGCTTTTATTAGATTTTCTAATAGGTTTGGTGTTCTTGTTGCTGTTTATTCAGATAATGCCAAGTCCTTTGTTCAGGCTGGTAATATAATTGAACAGTTACTTACTTCTTCTGAGTTTGAGGAGAAGTTTAGGGGTCGCTTCAATTTCTCATAAGACTATCCCTGTGTACGCAGCGTGGTACGGTGCTGTTTGGGAAAGATTAATTAAAACAATTATGCATTGCCTTTTTAAAACTCTTGGTAGATTTTACTCCTTCATTTTCTGAATTTGTCACTTTCCTCTCTGACATTCAGAAAATTTTGAATAATAGGCCTTTAACTTATAGATCTTGTGAAAATGAGATAGATATAAAATCTCCTAATCATTTCTTGGTTAGCAGATTTATTCCTTCATTAATGTTTGGTGATTCTGAACAAGTTCCTGAGTGGGAGTATGGTGAGGAGGATGAGTATTCTTCTCTCCTTGCTCGTACTTTGGAAACTAGAGATGGACTTTATGAAAAGCTTTAAGGAAAGGTGGCTTTCTGAATGTTAGTAAGTTTGAAAGAAAGGATAGATCTTCTTTCATCCTCCTAGAAAATGGGAAAAGGGGGAAATTGCTCTCTTTAAATTACCTTCCAAATCTAGAACTTATTGGCCATTGGTTAGAATGTTGTTGAACATTCAGTGATAACGAAGGTGTTGTACGTACTGTTCGTATTGTTAAGCCTGATAAAAGTGAAAGTGAAATTAATGTTAGTTTTTAATACCTTTAGAATTATATTCTGAGCTTCTTGATCCTAATTTATATGTTCAAATTGAAGAACAAGAAGAAAATATTAGTGAGTTGGAGACAGATGAAATACCTGACACTGGAACATCTTTGCCCAATGAATATCTACTAGGCCTACCCGTGAGTACTGCTCTTGCCTCCAGAAACCTAATAAGAAGTTTAGCTCGGGAGGGTAGATTGTAAACAATGGTTTGTTTTGTTTTATAAAGGTTGTCTTTTGTTGTCGAGTTAATCTGTCAAAATGGTTCTTTGTGTAACCACTTTTCTTTTGTTGGTTGGGGAAGATATAGAAATAGTTGATTGGAGAATGGTAATTTCATTCGTGGGAGAATAGTCGAATTGACTAGTTCGTTTGTTTCTTACTTTTTGTCCCCATTTCTGGTGTTCGTTTATGGACGGAAAGTAAACTGAATGATTGCCGTTTGTTAATATTAAATGTAAATTCCTAACTTTCCCCTTTTGTATTCTTATGAATTAATTAATTTAATGTTAAATGTATTCCTTATAAGGAAACAGTTTTGCTTTCCCGTCTTTATATTTCAACGTTGTTCGAGAGTTTCGGACAAGCGAAAGAAAACGGAGTTGTTGACTGTTTTTGATCCGACAAGGAGAGTAGTCTTGTGTTACCTGTCGGACAGAAGAACGGGTGTTCTTTTTTTCTGCCGATAAAAAGTGAATTAATTAATGAATCAAAATTCGAAGCCAAGAAGAAATTGTTCTGGATAATGGTGCAGGTAAGTTGAAGTATAAAGACTTGCCTTAAAATTAATTTGAGTTAGATAATTCTAACAGAGCTAGGCTGAACAGGGTCGGTTCTTCGTCGCTTCTCTCTCGATCAAGTTACAAGGTGAGCAAAAGTAATCAACTGTCTGTCCATTTATTGTAAATTTCGGCACTATGACGCCTGTTAGGTTGGATTCTTCTTAAAGTTCACACAAAGGAACCTTGACGTTACTGATTGTTGATTAGAAGGGCTGACAATGGAAAAAGTTTAGCATATTATGCGTCGAGACTTAAACATAAAATTGACTGTCAGCCTGTGTTTATCATTTTGTTGCAACTATGCGAGTTATCCATTGCATTATATCAATATACTCTGTCCTTTACGTTCAGTAATGACTTGTGGATTCAGCTCTGCATGTTGCTAGAAACTATGAATAGATAATTCAACATTAAGCCAAAGTTGTTATGGAGCTAAAATGGGACAAATGACATAGGCCAACTCAAACGTAACTGGCGAATAAACTGCTGAACTGCTAAGAGCACTAGCGGGAGGTTGTGAACTCCTTCAGGTATAGAAGCTTATATATTCCCTCTTTAGGCTAATGGCAAACCCAACATGACAAATAATAAGGCACAAAATCGATATTGCTGCAGTGGAAGTGTCACGATTGTGTGCACTCTATAGAGGGTTGTGGACGCAATGCTGTGAGGAATTGTATGCTTAAATGGCAGATTATGTATCTGACCCTGAGGCAAATGATGACTCCAACTCCTCTGTGGAGTCTAGAAAATGAAAGCAATAGTGTTTCTTGACTCTCAGCATAGTATAAAAATGGCCAAATGGCAAGAGAAATTGGGTAAATATTCACGCGCGCACACACACAGATGCAAAAACACACGTACCCGCACTCATACACACGTAGATATATGCATATATATACATGCACTCACTATTATCATATATATATATATATATATATATTATATATATATATATATATATATATATATATATATGTATCTTACAGGCACTAGTAACGGTCTATAATATTAGATAGTCGGGTTGATAACCTTAGCTCTTCCCAGTTTACAGACACAGACAGATGGAAAACGCTGGATTCCTCGAAGATGCTGAAATTAAAAAAACAAACAGGAACGCTTACCGGTGAACAATTGGGGTCAGTGATGCATTCCAAAGATCACGAGATTCATGTATGTAGCGTGCATGCCTCTTGTGTGCCAATTGGTGAGTGTGTGTGTTCGTAATGAACAAAAAACGACATATAATCTAGGGGAAAAGTTGCAAAGGGGAACTCACTGAATTTGATTGATAGAGCGTGGAACACGCCACAGAAGAGGCGCTACAGAAGAGGTGTTGCAGGTCCGTCGGACAAGGTAAAGTGAACTTTGAAGAAGATAAATTTGAAGAGACAATTACTTGAGTTCTAGAGAAAGGGAAGTGAGGTGCGGTACACATTCATTATTGACGAACTTTAATGTTTTATGGTGTCATAATTAAGGTCTATTTATTTCAGATGGATTCGAAGTCACTTTATGGGTTTTTTCTCCAGACTAATTTTGGCTATTAATAAACTATGAATGTTTGAACACTTACGGAAAAAGGGGGTACTTACTTAAATATGATTTTGAGAGAAGTATGATAGTTTGTTTCTTTTTGAGTCAGTCATAATTAAGTTTATTCCATTTTCATGTTAGCTAATTTTGGGGAATAAAAGTATATTTTTGTAACAACTGATTTCAGTCAACTGCACAGATGGCATTCAACACGAAAAAAGGTAGGCTACGTTACCAATTACATGTTTTGTTTTCATTTGTTTAAACGAGTGTCATTTGACCTCATTAGAGATTTTTCCTTGTTAGATTTATTCATATATATATATATTATATATATATATATATATATATATATATTATATATATAGATATATATATATATATATATATATATATATATATATATATATATATATATATATATATATATATAGGGAGTAGAGAGAGAGAGAGAGAGAGAGAGAGAGTAGAGAGAGAGAGAAGAGAGAGAGAGAGAGAGAGAGAGAGAGAGAGAGAGAGAGAGCGAGAGAGAGAGAGAGAGACTGACTTTATGACGAGAACAAGAAATGTTAAGAAGATATTGAAAGACTCCAAATAAAAAGTAAAAAGAGCAGAACGGCAGAAAAAAATTCGAAAGAAATAAAGGAATAAAAAATAGTATATTGATGGAAAGTCCTGTCAAAGACAGAAGAAACTCTCGTATTTTCTGAACAAACAAATCGATCTCTTCCATATTAAGGCTTCAGGGGATGGAACTGAAAACCTACATTTGGCCTTCTCTCTGTTTGTTCCTGTTCGTTCACCTATGTTTCAGGTCAGATTAGTTTTTCTTTTTTCTTTCTTGCTTTCGTAAGCAACTCCTTGCTTTCGTAAGCAACTCCTTCTTGCTTTCGTAAGCAACTCCTTCTTGCTTTCGTAAGCAACGACACCATTTTGCATTCAGGGTTTATTTACATTCGTATTTGAAATAATGTTTGATTAAGATACTTTAAAGTATATCAGAAATTCTTTAAATAACTAGATTTCCAGCAGAACTTGCCTTTCCGATTTTTCAGAAATACGTAGATCAGCGAGATATCACAAAGGAGAATAAAAGAGCACATTTTCTAAAAAGTAACTCCTTCTATTCTTCCATTAAAATTAAGGCAATAAATGGAACGTGACAATTTACACTTTTGTACTAAACAGAAAAATAAGATGATGTTTTCTTACTTTACAACCGTATGGCAGGGGATCAGCTGACTGGGTTCCCATTCAAAGGTTTTGAGTTTCGTTTATGAATGAATGGTACTGAGATAGTATAGTATTTGATCAAGTTTACGTTGATGTGATATTTGGCTGATAGAAGATGTAATCAGGTTTAGGTTGATACTCGTTGCTTTGCTACAATTTGATTTATATAGATTTTTCGCATTATTCCAAGCACTGGGGCAACTAAGGCCATTCAGCGCTGAAGAAACGGAAATTGACAGTAAAAGGTTTGAAAGGTGTTACAAGAGGAAGACCTCGCCGTTTCACTATGAAACAATTGTTAGGAGATGATGGACAGTAAGATGGAAGAAAGAGATTATGAACGGAGGTACAGCAAAAGGAATGAAGGTAAAATGCAGCTAGGGGCCGATGGGGCGCTGCGAAGAACCATTAAGTAATGCCTACAGTGCACCGAATGAGGTGCACTGGTGGTACTAGCCCCCTACGGGGCTTCCAACTCCACGTCGATGGGAGAGACTCAGAGTCAAATGACATTATCCTACCTGCAAACAAAAGAATAAATCGATTTTGTGATTTATGAATGATTTCTGTGTAGTTTTTTTTCTGCCCATAGTACTTCCCAGCTTGATGGTTATTTTTTTCTATATATCTGGGGGTGTTTTGCTTATGCTTGTATTATTCATAGATTCTAGCATAAAACGAAATAAACCATTTTATGGTAATGTACGCCTCTCTCTCTCTCTCTCTCTCTCTCTCCTCTCTCTCTCTACTTTAACAAACACACACACACACGCACAAGCGTGCGAAAAAAAAGTATATCGTTAAATTTATTCTATAAAGAGTTCTGTCAAAACCCTTAAAGTTTTATTTACGCTTCCATTTCATTAATATCTTTCAAATTAAACAACTGCCCTTCATCTTGTTATCTTTTAATAGTCGATTGGAATTTTTATTTTAATAAACTCTTTAATTAAAACAGTTTCCAAAAGCATGACCTATTTTCCCTAACAGCAAACTACCGCCGAACCAGGGAAAAAAATTAGCTGCAGAAAAAAGATATATGATTTTACGATGGAATACGAACATTCAAAGTTTAAATTTTGACAGCACGCGGTGACCAAATATAAAATTTATTTTCAGAAACACCGATATTCGAAATTCTTCGTTACGTTGGTAGCGTACGAACGAATATCAATTTCCTTCAATGGATTTATTACTTCAAGATATATTTCTCCTCTTCTAACGCATCCTTTTACAGAAAAGATATTCGAAAGTGATAAAAGCGATTGATTGATTGATTTGTTAGTTCTTACTGGCGATACAACGACGAGGTTATTGACGCCGTGATAAAAGCGAAATAGAAAGGAAAAATGTAAAACAAACAGATGACATATAAACAAATAATATTTAGGCAATAAAGCAATGCCAGTGATTATAAGATGATGAAATAAATAATACATGAAGATCTTTGAAATAAATTTACTGGTATTACTAAATTTACGACTAAATAAAAATTCTTATGTTTAATGCACTTGTAAATAAAAGCAGCGGAATAATACTCAGTCAATTTATTGCTTTCCAGAGATATCAGTACATTAAACAATACTATCATATATTCCGGCGTCGATGACCTTCGTTGTTGTGACACCAGATAATTTGATATCAAATCAGCCAATCATTATCCTTCACTCATTTTTTTTCTTCAATTTTAATGCGAATCGAATAAAAAATTGAATGCTGACTTTTTAAGTATTAATCTTTGTTTAATCATCCTCATTTCTCATACATTTTGGGTCAAACATATTTGTTTGTTTTGTTGTTTGTATGGCGTATCGTTTTTGTTTGCATGGAACCAGCGGTTATTCAGCAACAGGACCAACGGCTTTACGTGACTTCCGAACCACATCGAGAGTGAACTTCTATCACCAAAAATACACACTCTCACCCCTCAATGGAATGCCGAGAATCAAGCATAGTCTCTCTCTCTCTCTCTCTCTCTCTCTCTCTCTCTCTTCCTCTCTCTCTCTCATGAAATCTTGTAAATTCCGTTAAAAATCTCGAAGACATTTCATTTCTGGAAAAAGTGGTCTTTCAGAAACTTCCGGACAAGCAATGGGAGAAATTATATTTTGTGTATGCATTTATTTTGTAGTGAACAATATATATATATATATATATATATATATATATATATATATATATATATATATATATAATAATATATATATATGTCATATCACATTTCCGTGATTCATATACATATATCGAGCACAATGTCCTTTCATATCTAATTCGCTCTACCTCCCGGAATTAATATATTTTCATATATGCTTAACGAAGGGGAATTTTTTTCTCTAAAATAGACTTGCCTGGACCGGGGCGCGAACCCACGGAGCCTTTCAAATCCAGGAACGTCAGTGAAGCTTTTACCTCTTTGCGATGGTGTAGTAGGTAAAAGCTTCAACTGACGTTCTGGATTTGAAAGGCTCCGTGGGTTCGCGCGCCCCGGTCCAGGCAAGTCTATATCGAGAAAAAAATTCCCCTTCGGTTAATCATATATGAAAATATATATAATTCCGAGGTAGAGCGAATTAGATATTAAAGGACATTGTAGCTCGATATATATATATATATATATATATATATATATATATATATATATATATATATATATATATATATATATATATATATATATATTAGAGAGACAGTACTGACGAACATACACCCAAACGTTTGAGACTACAGATCCTCCCACAGGCAGGTGTCAAGGTAGGATTTTGAAAGCCACTTCTGCCTAGACACCTGCCTGTGGGTGGATCTGCAGTCTCAAACGTTTCGTGAGTATGTTCGTCAGTACTGTCTCTGTAGTATATATATATATATATATATATATATATATATATATATATATATATATATATATATATATAATATATTTGTGACTTCTGATACTATGTACATTCCTTTGTTAAAGTGGAAACCGGTCAGGACCTACACCCCGCCTCTTATTTTTCACCTGTGGATATGTGTTATAAATGAATCACGTGCTAAAGTGATTATAATCATATATATATATATATATATATATATATATATATATATATATATATATATTGTTCACTACAAAATAAATGCATACACAATATATAATTATTTCTCCCATTGCTTGTCCGGAAGTTTCTGAAAGATCACTTTTTCCAGAAATGAAATGTCTTCGAGATTTTTTTTTTAATGGAATTTACAAGATTTCATGTGATATATATATATATATATATATATATATATATATATATATATATATATATATATATATATATATATATATCCCTCAAAAAATATATCGCTTGACTATTAAAAACGATAATCCTAGTAAATTTAACGATCAAGTCAAAGCCCCCCAAAATTTGGTCTTTGGATTTGTTTGGATTTATTTCCTACCTCAATTCTAGTAACCCTGAAGAATCCAACACCGAAGGAATGTAACATTTTAAGGCTGTTTTTTTTATATTCCAACGGAAGACAGAAGTTCTCAGCCTGGAGATATAAATGAGGAATGCCAACAAATATCACTCGAGTTCCCTGTGAAATGAAATCTCGGTCTCTACTCTTACTTTACACATGGTTGTGTTTATCTATTTTTGTGGTTGGTGACTGACATAAAAAGTTTTTGAAAGGAACTTACGTTTAAATATCCATCGTTCATCTCTAATTTTCATATAGACATACTTTTCAGGATCGGTATTAACATTCATAATGATAAAAAATTGAAAAATGCCATTTAGATGACTGAACTCATAAATATGACCGACAGTTTACCGCGTAAATTTAATTGGATCAACAATTAAACAATAAATAGTAAGTGAGGTTCCATGGTCATGCGTTTGTCACACAATATATAAATATATTATATATATACATATGTATATGTTTATAATTATATATATATATATATATATATATATATATATATATATATATATATATATATATCAGAGAGGTCAGATTGATGGCTGGAATACACCTCCCAGAGAAGGGACAGTTGCAATAACCCTTAAACCTTCCTTAAATTCCCACTGGTGCATTCCATGTCAATTAAACATTTCTCCTATATAGCAAGGAGCTTCAATTTTGTTGACGTTTCCATTTATTTCCTCAAGAATCCTCTATTCCGTTTGTGACGTTATTTCATCCATATTTCAGTGATCTAACGCTGCACGTCGTCAACAGAACGCAGACGAATACCAGGCGGGACAATTGAACCATAAAGGAAGAGACCGTTTCTGAAATCTCAATTTCAGTCAAATGATGGCAGGACACAACAATGGGACTTGTTATTGTTGCCCAGTGTGTTTTGAGAGGGAGTTGCGACGTTATTGCTCCATTTCCTTACTGTGGAGGAAAGGGTTTTCTCGCAAATGTCACCAGGATGTTTCTTTCTTTCTTTTTGTGTGACAAGAATTTTTTTTTTTTTTTTAAATGGCCCTTGAGTGACATGTTCCTAAAATACGTCATCCTACTCTCGTCAATTTTAGTCAGTGTCATTTGTAAGGTCAGTCTTAATTATAGCTCTGTTACTTCAGTTTTAGACATAGTTCTGTAAGGTCAGTTTTAATTTTTGTACTGTTAGGTCAGTTTTAGTCAGCGTCCTGTAAGGTCAATTATAATCAGTGTCATGTAAAAAAAAAAATGTAAGCAGGTCATTTTGACGGGCGATCGGTAACTAAGAATAAGACAAGTCAGTTAATTTGTAATTTAATCTAAGATTCAAAGCCGATGATGAAAACACCGACGGTTCTCCACCTCCCAAAACCTGAATGGAAAAGAGCGTATGGAGAGATTGTTGAACCAACTCCCCTTCATGGAAGTGAGGTGTGGATGGTGAATGCGAATCAAAGAAATGAAAACAACTACTAGAGATGAATTACTTGATATATGTGGCATGAGGCACTGAGAGAGTGATAAATATCAAGATAATCAGGAGTACATAAAAGTATTGCTCAGATTTTTTTAATTGGCTTGGTCATATGGAAAGAATTGTGAGAAATGACCAATAAATTCGGATGGAGGGGGAGGAAGATGTAGGAAGGTCGAGA
>NC_061094.1:44544408-44546908 GCF_015104395.2 Macrobrachium nipponense
GTGTAATACCTACTCTCACCTCAAAACCTTCTGTCTACCCCAACACTGCTCCTCACTGGCTGGTAAATACATTCCGGTACATCTCTTGTATCAATCGCACATACTTCTCTGGCACCATCTTCTCCCTCAGGCTCCTCCATACCTCTTGGTCTCGGGACTCTGTCATAAGCCTTTTCAAGGTCAATGATACCATATGTAGGTCCCTTTGTCTTTCCCCGAATTTCTCCTCCTTATTTGCCTCAGACAAAATATACCATCTGTGTTTCCCCTTCCCTCTTCATAAATCCCATCTGCTCTTTACCTATTTGTACTTCTTCTCTCAGTCTAGCATCTATCACCTCATTTCCAGTATCTTCAAAGTGTGGGACATCAATTTAATGCCCCCCCTATAATTACCACACTCTTGGACATCGCCTTTCCCTTTAAAAATTGGGATCAATATACTCCCACGCCACTCATTTGGTATCTTTTCCTGTTCAAGGATCTTTATCATAAGATCGTACAGTATATCCACTCCTTCATCTCCTAATGCTTTCCATGCCTCCACCGGGATCATGTCTGGTCCGGTTGCCTTCCCATTCTTCATCTTCTTCAGTGCATTTAGTACCTCTTGCCTAGAAAACCTCATTACCATGCCAATGTTCACTTTGCCTATCCTCTCTTATTAGTCTATTATTTTCTTCATTTAACAACTGTTCGAAATATTCTTTCCATCTCTTCACAATGTCTTCCTCCTTTCTAAGCACTACACCCTCTTGATTCTTTATTTGTTTGATGTGTATATCTTTGGTGCTCTTATTTCTAGCCTTTGATAGCTTCATCATCTTCTTTAACCCTCCTCCTTTGTCCCCAGCTCATTATACACATCATCATACGACTTTGCTTTAGCTAGCTGGGCTACCACCTTTTTCACCACCTTGTTTTTCTCTCTGTACCTATTTCTGTCTTCCACTGACTGTGACTCTTCCATCTTTTCTTTGCCTCCTTCTTATCTTTTACTACTTTTCTCAATGTCTTCATCCCACCACCAACTATCCTTTTCTTCCCATATGATACCAGATGTCTCTCCTAGCAGCTCCATTTCCATGCCTTCTTATTACTGCTGCATTCGTGCCCACCATTCTTGCATCTTCAATCCCTATATCAATATCCTCCAAAACCCTCCTCTGAAACTCTCTCTTCTTATCCCCTTCTTCTGTAATTCGTACCATTTAATTTTCCTTATCCCTTTAGCTTTGGTTTTTTGCTTTCCCTTTCCCAACATTCAAGTCCATACATAGCAGCCTGTGTTGGGGGGCTACATGGTCGCCTGGAATAACTTTGCAGTTCTTGACCATCCACCAGATTTATCCTTTTATACAAGAAATAGTCTATCTGGGAGAATCTTCCCCCTACGTCCTATATATTATTAGGTGTTCCCTTTCTTCTCAAAAAATGTACTATTGCCATGTCGAATGACACAGCAAAGTCCACTACACTCTCTCCTTCTGGGTTCTACTCCCCAATTCCATGGCCCCCATGCACCCGCCCAATCGCCTCATTTTCACTTCCGACATGGCCATTCAAATCTGCCCCAACTATCACCCTCTCATGCTCTTCCAGTTCTTGCATTATTCCATCCATGTCTCTCCAGAAATTTTCCCTTCTCTTCTTCTGTGCAACCAACTTGTGGTGCATATCGCCTTATAATATTCAGAATCTCTCCTCCATAACATATCTTCATCTGATGATACGGTCATTCTTTCTATGCACTTCTATTACCGAGTTTCTTTAGTTCACTAGACAGTACTATGCCAACTCCATTTCTACCTTTTTATTTGCTCCACTATAATAGAGCTTATATCCATCTCCCAACTCTTTAGCTTTATTTCCTTTCCACCGCGTTTCTTGCACACACACAAACATCTACTTTCTTTTCTCTCATCAAGTCAGCCAATTTCTCTACCTCTCCCAGTCATGGACCCAACATTTAGGCTGACATACTCTGAACCCAATGTGAGCTCGCTTCTTTAGCTGCACCCGCTCCTGATGCAGTAGCCCTCGCCTTACCACAGAGTTAGGGCGATGTCTCTGTGCGTCGTTTACGGAGTACGCCCTAGCATTACCTCTTTCCATATTTCGGCTCATCCATTTTTGGTTTTGGCACAGATTTTTACAGCCGGATGCCCTTCCTGACACCAACCCTCCCTATTTATCCGGTGGGCTTGGGACCGGCACCCATAAGGACTTGGTTGCCCCCCCCAGGTGGCTAGGTATATATATATATATATATATATATATATATATATATATATATATATATATATATATATATATATATATATATTATATATATATATGTATATATACTTATTTATATATTACGTACATAAACTTCATATATATTTATATATATAATTATCTATCTATCTATCTATCTATCTATATATATATATATATATATTATATATATATATATATATATCTATATATATATATATATATTGAGCTTTATATACGT